>NW_027446115.1:0-84524 GCF_038048845.1 Mixophyes fleayi | reverse complement strand
TTGAATTGAATCATGATATATGAATCATGAATCATGAAATGAATCATGAATTGAATCATGAATCATGAATTGAATCATGAATCATGAATTGAATCATAAATCATGAATCATGAATCATGAATTCAATCATGAATCATGAATTTTAAATCATGAATTGAATCATGAATTATGAATTAAATCATGAATCATGAACTGAATCATGAATCATGAATCATGAATTGAATCATGAATTATGAATCATGAATCATGAATTGAATCATGAATCATGAATCATGAATTGAATCATGAATCATGAATAATGAATTGAATCATGAATCATGAATCATGAATTGAATCATGAATCATGAATCGAATCATTTATCTTGAATCATGAATAATGAAATGAATCATGAATCATGAATCATGAATTGAATTTGAATCATGAATTATGAATCATGAAACATGAATCATGAATCATGAATTGAATCATGAATCATGAATCATGAATCGAATCATGAATCATGAATCATGAAATGAATCATGAATCATGAATCGAATCATGAATCATGAATCATGAATTGAATCACGAATCCTGAATCATGAATCATGAATTGAATCATGAATCATAAATCATGAATTGAATCATGAATCATGAATTGAATCATGAATTGAATCATAAATCATTAATCGAATCATGAATCATGAATTGAATCATGAATTGAATCATGAATCATGAATCATGAATTATGAATTATGAATCATGAATCATGAAATGAATCATGAATCATGAATTGAATCATGAATCATGAAATGAATCATGAATCATGAATTGAATCATGAATCATGAATTGAATCATAAATCATGAATCATGAATCATGAATTGAATCATGAATCATGAATTTTAAATCATGAATTGAATCATGAATTATGAATTGAATCATGAATCATGAACTGAATAATGAATCATGAATCATTAATCATGAATCATGAATCATGAATTGAATCATGAATTGAATCATGAATCATGAATCATGAATTGAATCATGAATCATGAATCATGAATCATGAATCATGAATTGAATCATGAATCATGAATCATGAATCATGAATCATGAATTGAATCATGAATCATGAATAATGAATTGAATCATGAATCATGAATCGAATCATGAATCATGAATCATGAATCATGAATCGAATCATGAATCATGAATCGAAACATGAATCATGAATCATGAATCATGAATCATGAATCATGAATCGAATCATGAATCTTGAATCATGAATAATGAAATGAATCATGAATCATGAATCATGAATTGAATCATGAATTGAATCATGAATTGAATCATGAAACATGAATCATGAATCATGAATTGAATCATGAATCATGAATCATGAATCGAATCATGAATCATGAATCATGAATCATGAAATGAATAATGAATCATGAATTATGAATCATGAATTGAATTATGAATCATGAATCATGAATTGAATCATGAAACATAAATCATGAATCATGAATTGAATCATGAATCATGAATCATGAATCAAATCATGAATCATAAATTGAATCATGAAACATGAATCATGAATTGAATCATGAATCATGAATCGAATCATGAATCATGAATCATGAATTGAATCATGAATCCTGAATCATGAATCATGAATTGAATCATGAATCATGAATCATGAATCGAATCATGAATCATGAATTGAATCATGAATTGAATCATAAATCATTAATCGAATCATGAATTGAATCATGAATCATGAATCATGAATTGAATCATGAATCATGAATCATGAATTATGAATTGAAGCATGAATCATGAATCATGAATCATAAATTGAATCATGAATCATGATTTTAATCAGGAATCGAATCATGAATTGAATCATGAATCATGAATTGAATCATGAATCATTAATTGAATCATGAATAATGAATCATGAATCATGAATTGAATCATAAATCATGAATCATGAATTGAATCATGAATCATGAATCATGAATTATGAATCATGAATTATGAATCATGAATTGAATCATGAATCATGAATTGAATCATGAATCATGAATCATGAATCTTAAACTGAATCATGAATCATGAATCATGAATTGAATCATGAATTGAATCATGAATCATGAATCATCAATTGAATCATGAATCATGAATCATGAATTAAATCATGAATCATAGATCATTATTCGAATCATGAATCAAATCTTGAATCATGAATCATGACATTTTTCATGAACCATGAATCATGAATTGAATCATGAATCATGAATTGAATAATGAATCATGAATTGAATCATGAATCATGAATTGAATCATGAATCATGATTTAAATCAGTATTCAAATCATGAATTGAATAATGAATCATGATTTAAATCATGAATCATTAATTGAATCATGAATCATGAATCATGAATTGAATCATGAAGCATGAATCTTAAATCGAATCATGAATTGAATCATGAATCATGAATGATGAATTAAATCATGAATCTTGAATCATGAATCGAATCATGAATCATGAATCGTGAATCATGAATCATTAAATGAATCATAAATCATTAATTAAATCATGAATCATGAATTATGAATCATGAATTGAATCATGAATCATGAATTATAAATCATGAATTGAATCATGAATCATGAATTGAATCATGAATTGAATCATAAATCATTAATCGAATCATGAATCATGAATTGAATCATGAATTGAATCATGAATCATGAATCATGAATTATGAATTATGAATCATGAATCATGAAATGAATCATGAATCATGAATTGAATCATGAATCATGAAATGAATCATGAATCATGAATTGAATCATGAATCATGAATTGAATCATAAATCATGAATCATGAATCATGAATTGAATCATGAATCATGAATTTTAAATCATGAATTGAATCATGAATTATGAATTGAATCATGAATCATGAACTGAATAATGAATCATGAATCATTAATCATGAATCATGAATCATGAATTGAATCATGAATTGAATCATGAATCATGAATCATGAATTGAATCATGAATCATGAATCATGAATCATGAATCATGAATTGAATCATGAATCATGAATCATGAATCATGAATCATGAATTGAATCATGAATCATGAATAATGAATTGAATCATGAATCATGAATCGAATCATGAATCATGAATCATGAATCATGAATCGAATCATGAATCATGAATCGAAACATGAATCATGAATCATGAATCATGAATCATGAATCATGAATCGAATCATGAATCTTGAATCATGAATAATGAAATGAATCATGAATCATGAATCATGAATTGAATCATGAATTGAATCATGAATTGAATCATGAAACATGAATCATGAATCATGAATTGAATCATGAATCATGAATCATGAATCGAATCATGAATCATGAATCATGAATCATGAAATGAATAATGAATCATGAATTATGAATCATGAATTGAATTATGAATCATGAATCATGAATTGAATCATGAAACATAAATCATGAATCATGAATTGAATCATGAATCATGAATCATGAATCAAATCATGAATCATAAATTGAATCATGAAACATGAATCATGAATTGAATCATGAATCATGAATCGAATCATGAATCATGAATCATGAATTGAATCATGAATCCTGAATCATGAATCATGAATTGAATCATGAATCATGAATCATGAATCGAATCATGAATCATGAATTGAATCATGAATTGAATCATAAATCATTAATCGAATCATGAATTGAATCATGAATCATGAATCATGAATTGAATCATGAATCATGAATCATGAATTATGAATTGAAGCATGAATCATGAATCATGAATCATAAATTGAATCATGAATCATGATTTTAATCAGGAATCGAATCATGAATTGAATCATGAATCATGAATTGAATCATGAATCATTAATTGAATCATGAATAATGAATCATGAATCATGAATTGAATCATAAATCATGAATCATGAATTGAATCATGAATCATGAATCATGAATTATGAATCATGAATTATGAATCATGAATTGAATCATGAATCATGAATTGAATCATGAATCATGAATCATGAATCTTAAACTGAATCATGAATCATGAATCATGAATTGAATCATGAATTGAATCATGAATCATGAATCATCAATTGAATCATGAATCATGAATCATGAATTAAATCATGAATCATAGATCATTATTCGAATCATGAATCAAATCTTGAATCATGAATCATGACATTTTTCATGAACCATGAATCATGGATTGAATCATGAATCATGAATTGAATAATGAATCATGAATTGAATCATGAATCATGAATTGAATCATGAATCATGATTTAAATCAGTATTCAAATCATGAATTGAATAATGAATCATGATTTAAATCATGAATCATTAATTGAATCATGAATCATGAATCATGAATTGAATCATGAAGCATGAATCTTAAATCGAATCATGAATTGAATCATGAATCATGAATGATGAATTAAATCATGAATCTTGAATCATGAATCGAATCATGAATCATGAATCGTGAATCATGAATCATTAAATGAATCATAAATCATTAATTAAATCATGAATCATGAATTATGAATCATGAATTGAATCATGAATCATGAATTATAAATCATGAATTGAATCATGATTTGAATCATGAATCATAAATTGAATCATGAACCATGACTAATGAATTGAATCATGAAACATGAATCATTAATTGAATCATGAATCATGAATTATGAATCATGAATTAAATCATGAATCATGACTAATGAATTGAATCATGAAACATGAATCATTAATTGAATCATGAATCATGAAATATGAATCATGAATTGAATCATGAATCATGAAATATGAATCATGAATTGAATCATGAATCATGAATTATAAATCATGAATTGAATCATCAATTGAATCATGAATCATGAATCACGAATCATAAATTGAATCATGAAACATGAATCATTAATTGAATCATGAATCATGAATCATGAATTGAACCATGAATCATGAATTATAAATCATGAATTGAATCATGAATTGAATAATGAATCATGAATCACGAATCATAAATTGAATCATGAATTGAATCATGAATCATGAATCACGAATCATAAATTGAATCATGAATCATGAATAATGAATTGAATCATGAAACATGAATCATGAATTCAATCATGAATCATGAATCGAATCATGAATCATGAATCATGATTTGAATCATGAATCACGAACCATGAATTATGAATTGAATCATGAATCATGAATCAAGAATTGAATCATGAATTGAATCATAAATCATTAATCGAATCATGAATCATGAATTGAATCATGAATTGAATCATGAATCATGAATCATGAATTATGAAACACGAATCATGAATCATGAATAATGAATTGAATCATGAATTATGAATCATGAATCATGAAATGAATCATGAATCATGAATTGAATCATGAATCATGAATTGAATCATAAACCATGAATCATGAATCATGAATTCAATCATGAATCATGAATTTTAAATCATGAATCATGAAATTTAAATCATGAATCATGAAATTTAAATCATGAATTGAATCATGAATTATGAATTAAATCATGAATCATGAACTGAATAATGAATCATGAATCATTAATCATGAATTGAATCATGAATCATGAATAATGAATTGAATCATGAATCATGAATCATGAATTGAATCATGAATCATGAATCGAATCATGAATTGAATCATGAATCATGAATCATGAATCATGAATTGAATCATGAATCATGAATCATGAATCATGAATCGAATCATGAATCTTGAATCATGAATAATGAAATGAATCATGAATCATGAATCATGAATTGAATTCGAATCATGAATTATGAATCATGAATCATGAATCATGAATCATGAATCGAATCATGAATCATGAATCATGAAATGAATCATGAATCATGAATCATGAATCATGAATCATGAAATGAATCATGAATCATGAATCATGAATCATGAATCATGAATTATGAATCATGAATTGAATTATGAATCATGAATCATGAAATGAATCATGAATCATGAAATGAATCATGAATCATGAATTATGAATCATGAATTGAATTATGAATCATGAATTATGAATCATGAATTGAATTATGAATCATGAATCATGAATCATGAATTAAATCATGAATCACGAATCATAAATTGAATCATGAATCATGAATCATGAATTGAATCATGAAACATGAATCATGAATCATGAATTGAATCATGAATCATGAATAATGAATCGAATCATGAATCATAAATTGAATCATGAAACATGAATCATGAATTGAATCATGAATCATGAATCATGAAATGAATAATGAATCATGAATTATGAATCATGAATTGAATTATGAATCATGAATCATGAATTGAATCATGAAACATAAATCATGAATCATGAATTGAATCATGAATCATGAATCATGAATCAAATCATGAATCATAAATTGAATCATGAAACATGAATCATGAATTGAATCATGAATCATGAATCGAATCATGAATCATGAATCATGAATTGAATCATGAATCCTGAATCATGAATCATGAATTGAATCATGAATCATGAATCATGAATCGAATCATGAATCATGAATTGAATCATGAATTGAATCATAAATCATTAATCGAATCATGAATTGAATCATGAATCATGAATCATGAATTGAATCATAAATCATGAATCATGAATTGAATCATGAATCATGAATCATGAATTATGAATCATGAATTATGAATCATGAATTGAATTATGAATCATGAATTGAATCATGAATCATGAATCTTAAACTGAATCATGAATCATGAATCATGAATTGAATCATGAATTGAATCATGAATCATCAATTGAATCATGAATCATGAATTAAATCATGAATCATAGATCATTATTCGAATCATGAATCGAATCTTGAATCATGAATCATGACATTTTTCATGAACCATGAATCATGAATTGAATCATGAATCATGAATTGAATAATGAATCATGAATTGAATCATGAATCATGAATTGAATCATGAATCATGATTTAAATCAGTATTCAAATCATGAATTGAATAATGAATCATGATTTAAATCATGAATCATTAATTGAATCATGAATCATGAATCATGAATTGAATCATGAAGCATGAATCTTAAATCGAATCATGAATTGAATCATGAATCATGAATGATGAATTAAATCATGAATCTTGAATCATGAATCGAATCATGAATCATGAATCGTGAATCATGAATCATTAAATGAATCATAAATCATTAATTAAATCATGAATCAGGAATTATGAATCATGAATTGAATCATGAATCATGAATTATAAATCATGAATTGAATCATGATTTGAATCATGAATCATAAATTGAATCATGAATCATGACTAATGAATTGAATCATGAAACATGAATCATTAATTGAATCATGAATCATGAATTATGAATCATGAATTAAATCATGAATCATGACTAATGAATTGAATCATGAAACATGAATCATTAATTGAATCATGAATCATGAAATATGAATCATGAATTGAATCATGAATCATGAAATATGAATCATGAATTGAATCATGAATCATGAATTATAAATCATGAATTGAATCATGAATTGAATAATGAATCATGAATCACGAATCATAAATTGAATCATGAAACATGAATCATTAATTGAATCATGAATCATGAATCATGAATTGAACCATGAATCATGAATTATAAATCATGAATTGAATCATGAATTGAATAATGAATCATGAATCACGAATCATAAATTGAATCATGAATTGAATCATGAATCATGAATCACGAATCATAAATTGAATCATGAATCATGAATAATGAATTCAATCATGAAACATGAATCATGAATTCAATCATGAATCATGAATCGAATCATGAATCATAAATCATGATTTGAATCATGAATCACGAACCATGAATTATGAATTGAATCATGAATCATGAATCAAGAATTGAATCATGAATTGAATCATAAATCATTAATCGAATCATGAATCATGAATTGAATCATGAATTGAATCATGAATCATGAATCATGAATTATGAAACACGAATCATGAATCATGAATAATGAATTGAATCATGAATTATGAATCATGAATCATGAAATGAATCATGAATCATGAATTGAATCATGAATCATGAATTGAATCATAAATCATGAATCATGAATCATGAATTCAATCATGAATCATGAATTTTAAATCATGAATCATGAAATTTAAATCATGAATTGAATTATGAATTAAATCATGAATCATGAACTGAATAATGAATCATGAATCATTAATCATGAATCATGAATCATGAATTGAATCATGAATTGAATCATGAATCATGAATCATGAATCATGAATTGAATCATGAATCATGAATCATGAATTGAATCATGAATCATGAATAATGAATTGAATCATGAATCATGAACCACGAATTGAATCATGAATCATGAATCGAATCATGAATTATGAATCGAAACATGAATCATGAATCATGAATTGAATCATGAATCATGAATCATGAATCATGAATCGAATCATGAATCTTGAATCATGAATAATGAAATGAATCATGAATCATGAATCATGAATTGAATTCGAATCATGAATTATGAATCATGAAACATGAATCATGAATCATGAATTGAATCATGAATCATGAATCATGAATCGAATCATGAATCATGAATCATGAAATGAATCATGAATCATGAATCATGAATCATGAATCATGAATTATGAATCATGAATTGAATTATGAATCATGAATCATGAAATGAATCATGAATCATGAATTATGAATCATGAATTGAATTATGAATCATGAATTATGAATCATGAATTGAATTATGAATCATGAATCATGAATCATGAATTGAATCATGAATCACGAATCATAAATTGAATCATGAATCATGAATCATGAATTGAATCATGAAACATGAATCATGAATCATGAATTGAATCATGAATCATGAATTGAATCATGAATCATGAATAATGAATCGAATCATGAATCATAAATTGAATCATGAAACATGAATCATGAATTGAATCATGAATCATGAATCGAATCATGAATCATGAATCATGAATTGAATCATGAATCCTGAATCATGAATCATGAATTGAATCATGAATCATGAATCATGAATCGAATCATGAATCATGAATTGAATCATGAATTGAATCATAAATCATTAATCGAATCATGAATTGAATCATGAATTGAATCATGAATCATGAATCATGAAACATGAATCATGAATCATGAATAATGAATTGAATCATGAATTATGAATCATGAATCATGAAATGAATCATGAATCATGAATTGAATCATGAATCATGAATTGAATCATTAATCATGAATCATGAATCATGAATTGAATCATGAATCATGAATTTTAAATCATGAATTGAATCATGAATTATGAATTGAATCATGAATCATGAACTGAATAATGAATCATAAATCATTAATCATGAATCATGAATCATGAATTGAATCATGAATTGAATCATGAATCATGAATCATGAATCATGAATTGAATCATGAATCATGAATCATAAATTGAATCATGAATAATGAATTGAATCATGAATCATGAATCGAATCATGAATCATGAATCATGAATCGAATCATGAATCATGAATCGAAACATGAATCATGAATCATGAATTGAATCATGAATCATGAATCATGAATCGAATCATGAATCTTGAATCATGAATAATGAAATGAATCATGAATCATGAATCATGAATTGAATTTGAATCATGAATTATGAATCATGAATTGAATCATGAATTGAATCATGAATTGAATCATGAAACATGAATCATGAATCATGAATTGAATCATGAATCATGAATCATGAATCGAATCATGAATCATGAATCATGAATCATGAAATGAATAATGAATCATGAATTATGAATCATGAAATGAATCATGAATCATGAATTATGAATCATGAATTATGAATCATGAATTGAATTATGAATCATGAATTATGAATCATGAATTGAATTATAAATCATGAATCATGAATCATGAATTGAATCATGAATCATGAATCACGAATCATAAATTGAATCATGAATCATGAATTGAATCATGAAACATGAATCATGAATCATGAATTGAATCATGAATCATGAATCATGAATCGAATCATGAATCATAAATTGAATCATGAAACATGAATCATGAATTGAATCATGAATCATGAATTGAATCATGAATCATGAATCATGAATCGAATCATGAATCCTGAATCATGAATCATGAATTGAATCATGAATCATGAATTGAATAATGAATCATGAATTGAATTATGAATCATGAATTGAATCATGAATCATGATTTAAATCAGTATTCAAATCATGAATTGAATAATGAATCATGATTTAAATCATGAATCATTAATTGAATCATGAATCATGAATCATGAATTGAATCATGAAGCATGAATCTTAAATCGAATCATGAATTGAATCATGAATCATGAATGATGAATTAAATCATGAATCTTGAATCATGAATCGAATCATGAATCATGAATCGTGAATCATGAATCATTAAATGAATCATAAATCATTAATTAAATCATGAATCATGAATTATGAATCATGAATTGAATCATGAATCATGAATTATAAATCATGAATTGAATCATGATTTGAATCATGAATCATGAATCATGAATCATAAATTGAATCATGAATCATGACTAATGAATTGAATCATGAAACATGAATCATTAATTGAATCATGAATCATGAAATATGAATCATGAATTGAATCATGAATCATGAATTATAAATCATGAATTGAATCATCAATTGAATCATGAATCATGAATCACGAATCATAAATTGAATCATGAAACATGAATCATTAATTGAATCATGAATCATAAATCATGAATTGAACCATGGATCATGAATTATAAATCATGAATTGAATCATGAATTGAATAATGAATCATGAATCACGAATCATAAATTGAATCATGAATTGAATCATGAATCATGAATTACGAATCATAAATTGAATCATGAATCATGAATAATGAATTGAATCATGAAACATGAATCATGAATCATGAATTGAATCATGAATCATGAATCATGAATCGAATCATGAATCATAAATTGAATCATGAAACATGAATCATGAATTGAATCATGAATCATGAATTGAATCATGAATCATGAATCATGAATCGAATCATGAATCCTGAATCATGAATCATGAATTGAATCATGAATCATGAATTGAATAATGAATCATGAATTGAATTATGAATCATGAATTGAATCATGAATCATGATTTAAATCAGTATTCAAATCATGAATTGAATAATGAATCATGATTTAAATCATGAATCATTAATTGAATCATGAATCATGAATCATGAATTGAATCATGAAGCATGAATCTTAAATCGAATCATGAATTGAATCATGAATCATGAATGATGAATTAAATCATGAATCTTGAATCATGAATCGAATCATGAATCATGAATCGTGAATCATGAATCATTAAATGAATCATAAATCATTAATTAAATCATGAATCATGAATTATGAATCATGAATTGAATCATGAATCATGAATTATAAATCATGAATTGAATCATGATTTGAATCATGAATCATGAATCATGAATCATAAATTGAATCATGAATCATGACTAATGAATTGAATCATGAAACATGAATCATTAATTGAATCATGAATCATGAAATATGAATCATGAATTGAATCATGAATCATGAATTATAAATCATGAATTGAATCATCAATTGAATCATGAATCATGAATCACGAATCATAAATTGAATCATGAAACATGAATCATTAATTGAATCATGAATCATAAATCATGAATTGAACCATGGATCATGAATTATAAATCATGAATTGAATCATGAATTGAATAATGAATCATGAATCACGAATCATAAATTGAATCATGAATTGAATCATGAATCATGAATTACGAATCATAAATTGAATCATGAATCATGAATAATGAATTGAATCATGAAACATGAATCATGAATTCAATCATGAATCATGAATCGAATCATGAATCATGAATCATGATTTGAATCATTAATCATGAATCATGAATTGAATCATGAATTGAATCATGAATCATGAATCATGAATCATGAATTGAATCATGAATCATGAATCATGAATCATGAATTGAATCATGAATCATGAATAATGAATTGAATCATGAATCATGAATCATGAATTGAATCATTAATCATGAATCGAATCATGAATTATGAATCGAAACATGAATCATGAATCATGAATTGAATCATGAATCATGAATCATGAATCATGAATCGAATCATGAATCTTGAATCATGAATAATGAAATGAATCATGAATCATGAATCATGAATTGAATTTGAATCATGAATTATGAATCATGAAACATGAATCATGAATCATGAATTGAATCATGAATCATGAATCATGAATTGAATAATGAATCATGAATCACGAATCATAAATTGAATCATGAATTGAATCATGAATCATGAATCACGAATCATAAATTGAATCATGAATCATGAATAATGAATTGAATCATGAAACATGAATCATGAATTCAATCATGAATCATGAATCGAATCATGAATCATGAATCATGATTTGAATCATTAATCATGAATCATGAATCATGAATTGAATCATGAATTGAATCATGAATCATGAATCATGAATCATGAATTGAATCATGAATCATGAATCATGAATTGAATCATGAATCATGAATAATGAATTGAATCATGAATCATGAATCATGAATTGAATCATGAATCATGAATCGAATCATGAATTATGAATCAAAACATGAATCATGAATCATGAATTGAATCATGAATCATGAATCATGAATCATGAATCGAATCATGAATCTTGAATCATGAATAATGAAATGAATCATGAATCATGAATCATGAATTGAATCTGAATCATGAATTATGAATCATGAAACATGAATCATGAATCATGAATTGAATCATGAATCATGAATCATGAATCGAATCATGAATCATGAATCATGAATTGAATTATGAATCATGAATCATGAAATGAATCATGAATCATGAATTATGAATATTGAATTGAATTATGAATCATGAATTATGAATCATGAATTGAATTATGAATCATGAATCATGAATCATGAATTGAATCATGAATCACGAATCATAAATTGAATCATGAATCATGAATCATGAATTGAATCATGAAACATGAATCATGAATCATGAATTGAATCATGAATCATGAATCATGGATCGAATCATGAATCATAAATTGAATCATGAAACATGAATCATGAATTGAATCATGAATCATGAATCGAATCATGAATCATGAATCATGAATTGAATCATGAATCCTGAATCATGAATCATGAATTGAATCATGAATCATGAATTGAATCATGAATTGAATCATAAATCATTAATCGAATCATGAATCATGAATTGAATCAGGAATTGAATCATGAATCATGAATCATGAATTATGAAACATGAATCATGAATCATGAATAATGAATTGAATCATGAATTATGAATCATGAATCATGAAATGAATCATGAATCATGAATTGAATCATGAATCATGAATTGAATCATTAATCATGAATCATGAATCATGAATTGAATCATGAATCATGAATTTTAAATCATGAATTGAATCATGAATTATGAATTGAATCATGAATCATGAACTGAATAATGAATCATGAATCATTAATCATGAATCATGAATCATGAATTGAATCATGAATTGAATCATGAATCATGAATCATGAATCATGAATTGAATCATGAATCAAGAATCATGAATTGAATCATGAATCATGAATAATGAATTGAATCATGAATCGAATCATGAATCATGAATCATGAATCATGAATCGAATCATGAATCATGAATCGAAACATGAAACATGAATCATGAATTGAATCATGAATCATGAATCATGAATCATGAATCGAATCATGAATCTTGAATCATGAATAATGAAATGAATCATGAATCATGAATCATGAATTGAATTTGAATCATGAATTATGAATCATGAATTGAATCATGAATTGAATCATGAATTGAATCATGAAACATGAATCATGAATCATGAATTGAATCATGAATCATGAATCATGAATCGAATCATGAATCATGAATCATGAATCATGAAATGAATAATGAATCATGAATTATGAATCATGAATTGAATTATGAATCATGAATCATGAAATGAATCATGAATCATGAATTATGAATCATGAATTATGAATCATGAATTGAATTATGAATCATGAATTATGAATCATGAATTGAATTATGAATCATGAATCATGAATCATGAATTGAATCATGAATCATGAATCACGAATCATAAATTGAATCATGAATCATGAATCATGAATTGAATCATGAAACATGAATCATGAATCATGAATTGAATCATGAATCATGAATCATGAATCGAATCATGAATCATAAATTGAATCATGAAACATGAATCATGAATTGAATCATGAATCATGAATTGAATCATGAATCATGAATCATGAATTGAATCATGAATCCTGAATCCTGAATCATGAATTGAATCATGAATCATGAATCATGAATCATGAATCGAATCATGAATCATGAATTGAATCATGAATTGAATCATAAATCATTAATCGAATCATGAATCATGAAATGAATCATGAATTGAATCATGAATCATGAATTGAATCATGAATTGAATCATGAATTGAATCATGAATCATGAATCATGAATTGAATCATGAATCATGAATCATGAATTATGAATTGAAGCATGAATCATGAATCATGAATCATAAATTCAATCATGAATCATGATTTTAATCAGGAATCGAATCATGAATTGAATCATGAATCATGAATTGAATCATGAATCATTAATTGAATCATGAATAATGAATCATGAATCATGAATTGAATCATAAATCATGAATCATGAATTGAATCATGAATCATGAATTGAATAATGAATCATGAATTGAATCATGAATCATGAAATGAATCATGAATCATGAATCATGAATCATGAATCATGAATTAAATCATGAATCATAGATCATTAATCGAATCATGAATCGAATCTTGAATCATGAATCATGACATTTATCATGAACCATGAATCATGAATTGAATCATGAATCATGAATTGAATAATGAATCATGAATTGAATCATGAATCATGAAATGAATCATGAATCATGAATTGAATCATGAATCATGAATCATGAAATAAATCATGAATCATGATTTGAATCATGAATCATGAATTGAATCAAGAATTGAATCATGAATCATGAATCATGAATTGAATAATGAATCATGAATTGAATCATGAATCATGAATCATGAATTGAATAATGAATCATGAATTGAATCATGAATTGAATCATAATTCATGAATCATGAATTGAATAATGAATCATGAATCATGAATTGAAACATGAATCATGAATCATGAATCATGAATTGAATCATGAATTGAATCATAAATCATTAATCGAATCATGAATCATGAATTGAATCATGAATTGAATCATGAATCATGAATTGAATCATGAATTGAACCATGAATTGAATCATAAATCATGAATCATGAATTGAATCATGAATCATGAATTATGAATTATGAATTGAATCATGAATCATAAATCATGAATTGAATCATGAATCATGATTTAAATCAGGAATCGAATCATGAATTGAATCATGAATCATGAATTGAATCATGAATCATTAATTGAATCATGAATCATGAATCATGAATCGAATCATGAATCATGAATCATAAATCGAATCATGAATTGAATCATGACTAATGAATCATGAATTGAATCATGAATCACAAATCATAAATTGAATCATGAACCATGAATCATGAATTGAATCATGAATCATGAATTGAATCATGAATCATGAATAGAATCATGAATCATGAATCATGAATTGAATCATAAATCATGAATTGAATCATGAATTGAATCATGAATCATTAATCAAATCATGAATCATTAATTATGAATTGAAGCATGAATCATGAATCATGAATCATAAATTCAATCATGAATCATGATTTTAATCAGGAATCGAATCATGAATTGAATCATGAATCATGAATTGAATCATGAATCATTAATTGAATCATGAATAATGAATCATGAATCATGAATTGAATCATAAATCATGAATCATGAATTGAATCATGAATTATGAATCATGAATTGAATCATGAATCATGAATTGAATCATGAATCATGAATCATGAATCATAAACTGAATCACGAATCATGAATCATCAATTGAATCATGAATCATGAATCATGAATTAAATCATGAATCATAGATCATTAATCGAATCATGAATCGAATCTTGAATCATGAATCATGACATTTATCATGAACCATGAATCATGAATTGAATCATGAATCATGAATTGAATAATGAATCATGAATTGAATCATGAATCATGAAATGAATCATGAATCATGAATCATGAATTGAATCATGAATCATGAATCATGAATTAAATCATGAATCATAGATCATTAATCGAATCATGAATCGAATCTTGAATCATGAATCATGACATTTATCATGAACCATGAATCATGAATTGAATCATGAATCATGAATTGAATAATGAATCATGAATTGAATCATGAATCATGAAATGAATCATGAATCATGAATTGAATCATGAATCATGAATCATGAAATAAATCATGAATCATGATTTGAATCATGAATCATGAATTGAATCAAGAATTGAATCATGAATCATGAATCATGAATTGAATAATGAATCATGAATTGAATCATGAATCATGAATCATGAATTGAATAATGAATCATGAATTGAATCATGAATTGAATCATAATTCATGAATCATGAATTGAATAATGAATCATGAATCATGAATTGAAACATGAATCATGAATCATGAATCATGAATTGAATCATGAATTGAATCATAAATCATTAATCGAATCATGAATCATGAATTGAATCATGAATTGAATCATGAATCATGAATTGAATCATGAATTGAACCATGAATTGAATCATAAATCATGAATCATGAATTGAATCATGAATCATGAATTATGAATTATGAATTGAATCATGAATCATAAATCATGAATTGAATCATGAATCATGATTTAAATCAGGAATCGAATCATGAATTGAATCATGAATCATGAATTGAATCATGAATCATTAATTGAATCATGAATCATGAATCATGAATCGAATCATGAATCATGAATCATAAATCGAATCATGAATTGAATCATGACTAATGAATCATGAATTGAATCATGAATCACAAATCATAAATTGAATCATGAACCATGAATCATGAATTGAATCATGAATCATGAATTGAATCATGAATCATGAATAGAATCATGAATCATGAATCATGAATTGAATCATAAATCATGAATTGAATCATGAATTGAATCATGAATCATTAATCAAATCATGAATCATTAATTATGAATTGAAGCATGAATCATGAATCATGAATCATAAATTCAATCATGAATCATGATTTTAATCAGGAATCGAATCATGAATTGAATCATGAATCATGAATTCAATCATGAATCATTAATTGAATCATGAATAATGAATCATGAATCATGAATTGAATCATAAATCATGAATCATGAATTGAATCATGAATTATGAATCATGAATTGAATCATGAATCATGAATTGAATCATGAATCATGAATCATGAATCATAAACTGAATCACGAATCATGAATCATGAATTGAATCATGAATTTAATCATGAATCATGAATCATCAATTGAATCATGAATCATGAATCATGAATTAAATCATGAATCATAGATCATTAATCGAATCATGAATCGAATCTTGAATCATGAATCATGACATTTATCATGAACCATGAATCATGAATTGAATCATGAATCATGAATTGAATAATGAATCATGAATTGAATCATGAATCATGAAATGAATCATGAATCATGAATTGAATCATGAATCATGAATCATGAAATAAATCATGAATCATGATTTGAATCATGAATCATGAATTGAATCAAGAATTGAATCATGAATCATGAATCATGAATTGAATAATGAATCATGAATTGAATCATGAATCATGAATCATGAATTGAATAATGAATCATGAATTGAATCATAATTCATGAATCATGAATTGAATAATGAATCATAAATCATGAATTGAAACATGAATCATGAATCATGAATCATGAATTGAATCATGAATTGAATCATAAATCATTAATCGAATCATGAATCATGAATTGAATCATGAATTGAACCATGAATTGAATCATGACTAATGAATCATGAATTGAATCATGATTAATTAATTGAATCATAAATCATGAATCATGAATCATGAATCATGAATTGAATCATGAATCATGAATTATGAATTATGAATTGAATCATGAATCATAAATCATGAATTGAATCATGAATCATGATTTAAATCAGGAATCGAATCATGAATTGAATCATGAATCATGAATTGAATCATGAATCATTAATTGAATCATGAATCATGAATCATGAATCGAATCATGAATCATGAATCATAAATCGAATCATGAATTGAATCATGACTAATGAATCATGAATTGAATCATGAATCACAAATCATAAATTGAATCATGAACCATGAATCATGAATTGAATCATGAATCATGAATTGAATCATGAATCATGAATAGAATCATGAATCATGAATCATGAATTGAATCATAAATCATGAATTGAATCATGAATTGAATCATGAATCATTAATCAAATCATGAATCATTAATTGAATCATGAATTGAATCATGAATTTAATCATGAATTGAATCATGATTCATGATTAATGAATTACATCATGAATCATAAATCATGAATCATGAATTGAATCATGAATCATGAATTGAATCATGATTTTAATCAGGAATTGAATCATAAATTGAATCATAAATCATGAATTGAATTATGAATCATAAATTGAATCATGAATTGAATAATGAATCATGAATTGAATCATGAATCACGAATCATAAATTGAATTATGAATCATGAATCATGAATTGAATCATGAATCATGAATTGAATCATGAATCATGAATCATGAATTGAATCATAAATCATGAATTATGAATCATATATTGAATCATGAATCATGAATCATGAATTGAATCATGATTAATTAATTGAATCATAAATCATGAATCATGAATCATGAATCATGAATCATGAATCATGAATTGAATCATGAATCATGAATCATGAATTGAATCATGAATCATGAATCGAATCATGAATCATGAATTGAATCATGAATCATGAATCATGAATTGAATCATAAATCATGAATTATGAATCATAAATTGAATCATGAATCATGAATCATGAATTGAAACATGAATCATGAATCATGAATCATGAATTGAATCATGAATTGAATCATAAATCATTAATCGAATCATGAATCATGAATTGAATCATGAATTGAATCATGAATCATGAATTATGAATTATGAATTGAATCATGAATTGAATCATAAATCATGAATCATGAATTGAATCATGAATCATGAATTATGAATTATGAATTGAATCATGAATTGAATCATAAATCATGAATCATGAATTGAATCATGAATCATGAATTATGAATTATGAATTGAATCATGAATCATAAATCATGAATTGAATCATGAATCATGATTTAAATCAGGAATCGAATCATGAATTGAATCATGAATCATGAATTGAATCATGAATCATTAATTGAATCATGAATCATGAATCATGAATCGAATCATGAATCATGAATCATAAATCGAATCATGAATTGAATCATGACTAATGAATCATGAATTGAATCATGAATCACAAATCATAAATTGAATCATGAACCATGAATCATGAATTGAATCATGAATCATGAATTGAATCATGAATCATGAATAGAATCATGAATCATGAATCATGAATTGAATCATAAATCATGAATTGAATCATGAATTGAATCATGAATCATTAATCAAATCATGAATCATTAATTGAATCATGAATTTAATCATGAATTTAATCATGATTTGAATCATGATTCATGATTAATGAATTACATCATGAATCATGAATCATGAATCATGAATTGAATCATGAATCATGAATTGAATCATGATTTTAATCAGGAATTGAATCATAAATTGAATCATAAATCATGAATTGAATTATGAATCATAAATTGAATCATGAATTGAATAATGAATCATGAATTGAATCATGAATCACGAATCATAAATTGAATTATGAATCATGAATCATGAATTGAATCATGAATCATGAATTGAATCATGTATCATGAATCATGAATTGAATCATAAATCATGAATTATGAATCATATATTGAATCATGAATCATGAATCATGAATTGAATCATGATTAATTAATTGAATCATAAATCATGAATCATGAATCATGAATCATGAATCATGAATCATGAATTGAATCATGAATCATGAATTGAATCATGAATCATGAATCGAATCATGAATCATGAATTGAATCATGAATCATGAATCATGAATTGAATCATAAATCATGAATTATGAATCATAAATTGAATCATGAATCATGAATCATGAATTAATTCAATAATCATTAATTGAATCATGAATCATAAATCATGAATTGAATCATGAATCATGAATTCAATCATGAATCATGAATCATGAATTGAATCATGAATCATAAATTATGAATCATAAATTGTATCATGAATCATGAATCATGAATTGAATCATGATTAATTAATTGAATCATGAATCATGAATCATAAATCATGAATTGAATCATGAATCATGAATTATGAATTCAATCATGAATCGAATCATGAATCATGAATCATGAATTGAATCATAAGTCATCAATTATGAATCCTGAATTGAATCATGAATCATGAATCATGAATCATGAATCATGAATTGAATCATGAATCATGAATTGAATCATGAATCATGAATCGAATCATGAATCATAAATCGAATCATGAATTGAATCATGACTCATAAATCATGAATTGAATCATGAATCACGAATCATAAATTGAATCATGAACCATGAATCATGAATTGAATCATGAATCATGAATTGAATCATGAATCATGAAAAGAATCATGAATCATGAATTTAATCATAAATCATGAATTGAATCATGAATTGAATCATGAATCATTAATCGAATCATGAATCATTAATTGAATCATGAATTTATTCATGAATTGAATCATGATTCATGATTAATGAATTACATCATGAATCATGAATCATGAATCATGAATTGAATCATAATTTTAATCAGGAATTGAATCATGAATTGAAGCATAAATCATGAATTGAATTATGAATCATAAATTGAATCATGAATTGAAAAATGAATCATAAATTGAATTATGAATCATGAATCATGAATTGAATCATGAATCATGAATTGAATCATGAATCATGAATCATGAATTGAATCATAAATCATGAATTATGAATCATAAATTGAATCATGAATCATGAATTGAATCATGATTAATTAATTGAATCATGAATCATGAATCATGAATTGAATCATGAATCATGAATCATGAATTGAATCATGAATCATGAATCGAATCATGAATCATGAATCATGAATTGAATCATAAATCATCAATTATGAATCATGAATTGAATCATGAATCATGAATCATGAATCATGAATTAAATAATGAATCATGAATTGAATCAGGAATCATGAATTGAAGCATGAATCATGAATCATGAATCGTATCATGAATCATGAATCATGAATCACGAATCATAAATTGAATCATGAATCATGAATCATGAATTGAATCATGACTCATGAATCATGAATTGAATCATGAATCACAAATCATAAATTGAATCATGAACCATGAATCATGAATTGAATCATGAATCATGAATAGAATCATGAATCATGAATCATGAATTGAATCATAAATCATGAATCGGATCATGAATCAAGAATTGAATCATGAATTGAATCATAAATCATTAATCGAATCATGAATCATGAATTGAATCAGGAATTGAATCATGAATCATGAATTGAATCATGAATCATGAATTGAATCATGAATCATGAATTGAATCATGAATCATGAATCGAATCATGAATCATGAATCATGAATTGAAACATAAATCATGAAATATGAATCATGAATTGAATCATGAATCATGAATCATTAATCATGAATCATGAATTGAATCATGAATTAAATCATAAATCATTACTCGAATCATGAATCATTAATTGAATCATGAATTGAATCATGAATCATAAATTGAATCATGAATTGAATCATGAATTGAATCATGAATCATGAATCATGATTTGAATCATGAATTGAATCATGAATCATGAATCATGATTTGAATCATGAATCATGAATTGAATCAAGAATTGAATCATGAATCATTAATCATGAATTGAATCATGAATCATGAATCATGAATCATGAATTGAATAATGAATCATGAATTGAATCATGAATCATAATTCATGAATCATGAATTGAATAATGAATCATGAATCATGAATTGAATCATGATTCATGAATCAGAATTTTATCATGGATCATGAATCATGAATTCAATAATGAATCATGAATTGAATCATGAATCAAATCATGAATTGAATCATAAATCATGAATTATGAATCATAAATTGAATCATGAATCATGAATCATGAATTGAATCATGATTAATTAATTGAATGTTGAATCACGAATCTTGAATCATGAATTGAATCATGAATCATGAATCATGAATCATGAATTGAATCATGAATCATGAATCATGAATCATTAATTGAATCATGAATCATGAATCGAATCATGAATCAAGAATTGAATCATGAATTGAATCATAAATCATTAATCGAATCATGAATCTTGAATTGAATCAGGATTTCAATCATGAATCATGAATTGAATCATGAATTGAATCATAAATCATTAATCGAATCATGAATCATGAATTGAATCAGGAATTGAATCATGAATCATGAATTGAATCATGACTCATGAATTGAATCATGAATCATGAATCAAATCATGAATCATGAATCATGAATTGAAACATAAATCATCAATTATGAATCATGAATTGAATCAAGAATCATGAATCATGAATCATGAATTAAATAATGAATCATGAATTGAATCATGAATCATGAATTGAAGCATGGATCATGAATCATATCATGAATCATGAATCATGAATCACGAATCATAAATTGAATCATGAATCATGAATCATGAATTGAATCATGAAACAGGAAACATGAATTGCATCATGAATCATGAATCAAATCATGAATCATGAATTGAATCATGAATCATGAATCATGAATCATTAATTGAATCATGAATCATGAATCGAATCATGAATCAAGAATTGAATCATGAATTGAATCATAAATCATTAATCGAATCATGAATCATGAATTGAATCAGGAATTCAATCATGAATCATGAATTGAATCATGAATTGAATCATAAATCATTAATCGAATCATGAATCAGGAATTGAATCAGGAATTGAATCATGAATCATGAATTGAATCATGAATCATGAATCATGAATTGAATCATAAATCATGAATTATGAATCATAAATTGAATCATGAATCATGAATCATGAATTAATTCAATAATCATTAATTGAATCATGAATCATGAATCATAAATCATGAATTGAATCATGAATCATGAATTCAATCATGAATCATGAATCATGAATTGAATCATGAATCATGAATTGAATCATAAATCATAAATTATGAATCATAAATTGTATCATGAATCATGAATCATGAATTGAATCATGATTAATTAATTGAATCATGAATCATGAACCATAAATCATGAATTGAATCATGAATCATGAATTATGAATTCAATCATGAATCGAATCATGAATCATGAATCATGAATTGAATCATAAGTCATCAATTATGAATCCTGAATTGAATCATGAATCATGAATCATGAATCATGAATTGAATCATGAATCATGAATTGAATCATGAATCATGAATCGAATCATGAATCATGAATCATAAATCGAATCATGAATTGAATCATGACTCATAAATCATGAATTGAATCATGAATCACGAATCATAAATTAAATCATGAACCATGAATCATGAATTGAATCATGAATCATGAATCATGAATTGAATCATGAATCATGAAAAGAATCATGAATCATGAATCATGAATTTAATCATAAATCATGAATTGAATCATGAATTGAATCATGAATCATTAATCGAATCATGAATCATTAATTGAATCATGAATTTATTCATGAATTGAATCATGATTCATGATTAATGAATTACATCATGAATCATGAATCATGAATCATGAATTGAATCATAATTTTAATCAGGAATTGAATCATGAATTGAAGCATAAATCATGAATTGAATTATGAATCATAAATTGAATCATGAATTGAATAATGAATCATGAATTGAATCATGAATCACGAATCATAAATTGAATTATGAATCATGAATCATGAATTGAATCATGAATCATGAATTGAATCATGAATCATGAATTGAATCATGAATCATGAATCATGAATTGAATCATAAATCATGAATTATGAATCATAAATTGAATCATGAATCATGAATTGAATCATGATTAATTAATTGAATCATGAATCATAAATCATGAATCATGAATTGAATCATGAATCATGAATCATGAATTGAATCATGAATCATGAATCGAATCATGAATCATGAATCATGAATTGAATCATAAATCATCAATTATGAATCATGAATTGAATCATGAATCATGAATCATGATTAATTAATTGAATCATGAATCATGAATCATAAATCATGAATTGAATCATGAATCATGAATTATGAATTCAATCATGAATCGAATCATGAATCATGAATCATGAATTGAATCATAAGTCATCAATTATGAATCCTGAATTGAATCATGAATCATGAATCATGAATTGAATCATGAATCATGAATTGAATCATGAATCATGAATCGAATCATGAATCATGAATCATAAATCGAATCATGAATTGAATCATGACTCATAAATCATGAATTGAATCATGAATCACGAATCATAAATTGAATCATGAACCATGAATCATGAATTGAATCATGAATCATGAATTGAATCATGAATCATGAAAAGAATCATGAATCATGAATCATGAATTTAATCATAAATCATGAATTGAATCATGAATTGAATCATGAATCATTAATCGAATCATGAATCATTAATTGAATCATGAATTTATTCATGAATTGAATCATGATTCATGATTAATGAATTACATCATGAATCATGAATCATGAATCATGAATTGAATCATAATTTTAATCAGGAATTGAATCATGAATTGAAGCATAAATCATGATTTGAATTATGAATCATAAATTGAATCATGAATTGAATAATGAATCATGAATTGAATCATGAATCACGAATCATAAATTGAATTATGAATCATGAATCATGAATTGAATCATGAATCATGAATTGAATCATGAATCATGAATCATGAATTGAATCATAAATCATGAATTATGAATCATAAATTGAATCATGAATCATGAATTGAATCATGATTAATTAATTGAATCATGAATCATGAATCATGAATCATGAATTGAATCATGAATCATGAATCATGAATTGAATCATGAATCATGAATCGAATCATGAATCATGAATCATGAATTGAATCATAAATCATCAATTATGAATCATGAATTGAATCATGAATCATGAATCATGAATCATGAATTAAATAATGAATCATGAATTGAATCAGGAATCATGAATTGAAGCATGAATCATGAATCATGAATCGTATCATGAATCATGAATCATGAATCACGAATCATAAATTGAAACATGAATCATGAATCATGAATTGAATCATGACTCATGAATCATGAATTGAATCATGAATCACAAATCATAAATTGAATCATGAACCATGAATCATGAATTGAATCATGAATCATGAATTGAATCATGAATCATGAAAAGAATCATGAATCATGAATCATGAATTTAATCATAAATCATGAATTGAATCATGAATTGAATCATGAATCATTAATCGAATCATGAATCATTAATTGAATCATGAATTTATTCATGAATTGAATCATGATTCATGATTAATGAATTACATCATGAATCATGAATCATGAATCATGAATTGAATCATAATTTTAATCAGGAATTGAATCATGAATTGAAGCATAAATCATGAATTGAATTATGAATCATAAATTGAATCATGAATTGAATAATGAATCATGAATTGAATCATGAATCACGAATCATAAATTGAATTATGAATCATGAATCATGAATTGAATCATGAATCATGAATTGAATCATGAATCATGAATTGAATCATGAATCATGAATCATGAATTGAATCATAAATCATGAATTATGAATCATAAATTGAATCATGAATCATGAATTGAATCATGATTAATTAATTGAATCATGAATCATAAATCATGAATCATGAATTGAATCATGAATCATGAATCATGAATTGAATCATGAATCATGAATCGAATCATGAATCATGAATCATGAATTGAATCATAAATCATCAATTATGAATCATGAATTGAATCATGAATCATGAATCATGATTAATTAATTGAATCATGAATCATGAATCATAAATCATGAATTGAATCATGAATCATGAATTATGAATTCAATCATGAATCGAATCATGAATCATGAATCATGAATTGAATCATAAGTCATCAATTATGAATCCTGAATTGAATCATGAATCATGAATCATGAATTGAATCATGAATCATGAATTGAATCATGAATCATGAATCGAATCATGAATCATGAATCATAAATCGAATCATGAATTGAATCATGACTCATAAATCATGAATTGAATCATGAATCACGAATCATAAATTGAATCATGAACCATGAATCATGAATTGAATCATGAATCATGAATTGAATCATGAATCATGAAAAGAATCATGAATCATGAATCATGAATTTAATCATAAATCATGAATTGAATCATGAATTGAATCATGAATCATTAATCGAATCATGAATCATTAATTGAATCATGAATTTATTCATGAATTGAATCATGATTCATGATTAATGAATTACATCATGAATCATGAATCATGAATCATGAATTGAATCATAATTTTAATCAGGAATTGAATCATGAATTGAAGCATAAATCATGAATTGAATTATGAATCATAAATTGAATCATGAATTGAATAATGAATCATGAATTGAATCATGAATCACGAATCATAAATTGAATTATGAATCATGAATCATGAATTGAATCATGAATCATGAATTGAATCATGAATCATGAATCATGAATTGAATCATAAATCATGAATTATGAATCATAAATTGAATCATGAATCATGAATTGAATCATGATTAATTAATTGAATCATGAATCATGAATCATGAATCATGAATTGAATCATGAATCATGAATCATGAATTGAATCATGAATCATGAATCGAATCATGAATCACGAATCATAAATTGAATTATGAATCATGAATCATGAATTGAATCATGAATCATGAATTGAATCATGAATCATGAATCATGAATTGAATCATAAATCATGAATTATGAATCATAAATTGAATCATGAATCATGAATTGAATCATGATTAATTAATTGAATCATAAATCATCAATTATGAATCATGAATTGAATCATGAATCATGAATCATGAATCATGAATTAAATAATGAATCATGAATTGAATCAGGAATCATGAATTGAAGCATGAATCATGAATCATGAATCGTATCATGAATCATGAATCATGAATCACGAATCATAAATTGAATCATGAATCATGAATCATGAATTGAATCATGACTCATGAATCATGAATTGAATCATGAATCACAAATCATAAATTGAATCATGAACCATGAATCATGAATTGAATCATGAATCATGAATTGAATCATGAATCATGAATAGAATCATGAATCATGAATCATGAATTGAATCATAAATCATGAATCGAATCATGAATCAAGAATTGAATCATGAATTGAATCATAAATCATTAATCGAATCATGAATCATGAATTGAATCAGGAATTCAATCATGAATCATGAATTGAATCATGAATTGAAACATAAATTATTAATCGAATCATGAATCATGAATTGAATCAGGAATTGAATAATGAATCATGAATTGAATCATGAATCATGAATTGAATCATGAATCATGAATCGAATCATGAATCATGAATCATGAATTGAAACATAAATCATGAAATATGAATCATGAATTGAATCATGAATCATGAATCATTAATCATGAATCATGAATTGAATCATGAATTAAATCATGAATCATTAATCGAATCATGAATCATTAATTGAATCATGAATTGAATCATGAATCATAAATTGAATCATGAATTGAATCATGAATTGAATCATGAATCATGAATCATGATTTGAATCATGAATTGAATCATGAATTGAATCATGAATCATGAATCATGATTTGAATCATGAATCATGAATTGAATCAAGAATTGAATCATGAATCATAAATCATGAATTGAATCATGAATCATGAATCATGAATCATGAATTGAATAATGAATCATGAATTGAATCATGAATCATAATTCATGAATCATGAATTGAATAATGAATCATGAATTATGAATCATAAATTGAATCATGATTCATGAATCAGAATTGAATTATGGATCATGAATCATGAATTCAATAATGAATCATGAATTGAATCATGAATCGAATCATGAATTGAATCATAAATCATGAATTATGAATCATAAATTGAATCATGAATCATGAATTGAATCATGATTAATTAATTGAATGTTGAATCATGAATCTTGAATCATGAATTGAATCATGAATCATGAATCATGAATCATGAATTGAATCATGAATCATGAATCATGAATCATTAATTGAATCATGAATCATGAATCGAATCATGAATCAAGAATTGAATCATGAATTGAATCATAAATCATTAATCGAATCATGAATCATGAATTGAATCAGGAATTCAATCATGAATCATGAATTGAATCAGGAATTCAATCATGAATCATGAATTGAATCATGAATTGAATCATAAATCATTAATCGAATCATGAATCATGAATTGAATCAGGAATTGAATCATGAATCATGAATTGAATCATGAATCATGAATTGAATCATGAATCATGAATCGAATCATGAATCATGAATCATGAATTGAAACATAAATCATCAATTATGAATCATGAATTGAATCATGAATCATGAATCATGAATCATGAATTAAATAATGAATCATGAATTGAATCATGAATCATGAATTGAAGCATGGATCATGAATCGTATCATGAATCATGAATCATGAATCACGAATCATAAATTGAATCATGAATCATGAATCATGAATTGAATCATGAAACAGGAAACATGAATTGCATCATGAATCATGAATCAAATCATGAATCATGAATCATGAATTGAATCATGAATCATGAATCATGAATCATTAATTGAATCATGAATCATGAATCGAATCATGAATCAAGAATTGAATCATGAATTGAATCATAAATCATTAATCGAATCATGAATCATGAATTGAATCAGGAATTCAATCATGAATCATGAATTGAATCATGAATTGAATCATAAATCATTAATCGAATCATGAATCATGAATTGAATCAGGAATTCAATCATGAATCATGAATTGAATCATGAATCATGAATTGAATCATGAATCATGAATCGATCCATGAATCATGAATCATGAATTGAAACATAAATCATGAAATATGAATCATGAATTGAATCATGAATCATGAATCATTAATCATGAATCATGAATTAAATCATGAATTAAATCATGAATCATTAATCGAATCATGAATCATTAATTGAATCATGAATTAAATCATGAATTGAATCATGAATCATGAATCATGATTTGAATCATGAATCATGAATTGAATCAAGAATTGAATCATGAATCATGAATCATGAATTGAATCATGAATCATGAATCATGAATCATGAATTGAATAATGAATCATGAATTGAATCATGAATCATAATTCATGAATCATGAATTGAATAATGAATCATGAATCATGATTTGAATCATGAATCATGAATTGAATCAAGAATTGAATCATGAATCATGAATCATGAATTGAATCATGAATCATGAATTGAATCATGAATCATGAATTGAATCATGAATCATGAATTGAATCATGAATCATGAATCATGAATCATGAATTGAATAATGAATCATGAATTGAATCATGAATCATAATTCATGAATCATGAATCATGAATCATAAACTGAATCATGAATCATGAATTGAATCATGAATTGAATCATGAATCATCAATTGAATCATGAATCATGAATCATGAATTAAATCATGAATCATAGATCATTAATGGAATCATGAATCGAATCTTGAATCATGAATCATGACTTTTATCATGAACCATGAATCATGAATTGAATCATGAATCATGAATTGAATAATGAATCATGAATTTAATCATGAATCATGAAATGAATCATGAATCATGAATCATGAATTGAATCATGAATCATGAATTGAATCATGAATCATGAATCATGAAATAAATCATGAATCATGATTTGAATCATGAATCATGAATTGAATCAAGAATTGAATCATGAATCATGAATCATGAATTGAATCATGAATCATGAATCATGAATCATGAATTGAATAATGAATCATGAATTGAATCATGAATCATGAATCATGAATCATAAATTGAATAATGAATCATGAATTGAATCATGAATCATGAAATGAATCATGAATCATGTATCATGAATTGAATCATGAATCATGAATCATGAATTGAATCATGAATCATAATTCATGAATCATGAATTGAATAATGAATCATGAATCATGAATTGAATCATGAATCATTAATCATGAATTGAATCATGAATCATGAATCATGAATTGAATCATGAATTGAATCATAAATCATTAATCGAATCATGAATCATGAATTGAATCATGAATCATGAATTGAATCATGAATTGAACCATGAATTGAATCATAAATCATGAAACATGAATTGAATCATGAATTATGAATTGAATCATGAATCATAAATCATGAATTGAATCATGAATCATGATTTAAATCAGGAATCGAATCATGAATTAAATCATGAATCATGAATTGAATCATGAATCATTAATTGAATCATGAATCATGAATCATGAATCGAATCATGAATCATGAATCATAAATCGAATCATGAATTGAATCATGACTCATGAATCATGAATTGAATCATGAATCACAAATCATAAATTGAATCATGAACCATGAATCATGAATTGAATCATGAATCATGAATTGAATCATGAATCATGAATAGAATCATGAATCATGAATTGAATCATAAATCATGAATCGAATCATGAATCAAGAATTGAATCATGAATTGAATCATAAATCATTAATCGAATCATGAATCATGAATTGAATCAGGAATTCAATCATGAATCATGAATTGAATCATGAATTGAAACATAAATTATTAATCGAATCATGAATCATGAATTGAATCAGGAATTGAATCATGAATCATGAATTGAATCATGAATCATGAATTGAATCATGAATCATGAATCGAATCATGAATCATGAATCATGAATTGAAACATAAATCATGAAATATGAATCATGAATTGAATCATGAATCATGAATCATTAATCATGAATCATGAATTGAATCATGAATTAAATCATGAATCATTAATCGAATCATGAATCATTAATTGAATCATGAATTGAATCATGAATCATAAATTGAATCATGAATTGAATCATGAATTGAATCATGAATCATGAATCATAATTTGAATCATGAATTGAATCATGAATTTAATCATGAATCATGAATCATGATTTGAATCATGAATCATGAATTGAATCAAGAATTGAATCATGAATCATAAATCATGAATTGAATCATGAATCATGAATCATGAATCATGAATTGAATAATGAATCATGAATTGAATCATGAATCATAATTCATGAATCATGAATTGAATAATGAATCATTAATCATGAATTGAATCATGATTCATGAATCAGAATTGAATCATGGATCATGAATCATGAATTCAATAATGAATCATGAATTGAATCATGAATCGAATCATGAATTGAATCATAAATCATGAATTATGAATCATAAATTGAATCATGAATCATGAATCATGAATTGAATCATGAATCAAATCATGAATCATGAATCATGAATTGAATCATAAATCATCAATTATGAATCATGAATTGAATCATGAATCATGAATCATGAATCATGAATTGAATCTTGAAATATGAATTGAATCATGAATCATGAATTGAAGCATGAATCATGAATCATGAATTGAATCATGAAACAGGAAACATGAATTGCATAATGAATCATGAATCAAATCATGAATCATGAATCATGAATTGAATCATGAATCATGAATCATGAATTGAATCATGAATCATGAATCATGAATCGAATCATGAATCAAGAATTGAATCATGAATTGAATAACAAATCATTAATCGAATCATGAATCATGAATTGAATCAGGAATTGAATCATGAATCATGAATTGAATCATGAATCATGAATTGAATCATGAATCATGAATCATGAATTGAATCATGAATTGAATCATGAATCATAAATTGAATCATGAATTGAATCATGAATTGAATCATGAATCATGAATCATGATTTGAATCATGAATCATGAATTGAAACAAGAATTGAATCATGAATCATGAATCATGAATTGAATCATGAATCATGAATCATGAATCATGAATTGAATAATGAATCATGAATTGAATCATGAATCATGAAATGAATCATGAATCTTGAATCATGAATCATGAATTGAATCATAAATCATGAATTGAATCATGAATCATAATTCATGAATCATGAATTGAATAATGAATCATGAATCATGAATTGAATCATGATTCATGAATCAGAATTGAATCATGGATCATGAAACATGAATTCAATAATGAATCATGAATTGAATCATGAATCATAAATCGAATCATGAATTGAATCATGAATCATGAATCATGAATTGAATCATGAATTAAATCGTGAATCATGAATTATGAATTGAATCATGAATCATGAATCATGAATCGAATCATGAATCATGAATTGAATCATGAATTGAATCATAAATCATTAATCGAATTATGAATCATGAATCGAATCATGAATTGAATCATGAATTATGAATCATGAATTGAATCATGAATTGAATCGTGAATCATGAATCATGAATTGAATCATGAATCATGAATCATGAATCGAGTCATGAATCATGAATTGAATCATGAATTGAATCATAAATCATTAATCGAATAATGAATCATGAATCGAATCATTAATCATGAATTGGATCATGAATTGAATCATAAATCATTAATCAAATAATGAATCATGAATTGAATCTTGAATTGAATCATGAATCATGAATTGAATAATGAATTAAACCATGAATTGAATCATAAATCATTAATCATGAATTGAATCATGGATCATGAATCATGAATTCAATAATGAATCATGAATTGAATCATGAATCATGAATCGAATCATGAATTGAATCATGAATCATGAATCGAATCATGAATTGAATCATGAATCATGAATCATGAATTGAATCATGAATTGAATCATGAATCATGAATCATGAATTGAATCATAAATCATTAATCGAATAATGAATCATGAATCGAATCATTAATCATGAATTGGATCATGAATTGAATCATAAATCATTAATCAAATAATGAATCATGAATTGAATCTTGAATTGAATCATGAATCATGAATTGAATAATGAATTAAACCATGAATTGAATCATAAATCATTAATCATGAATTGAATCATGGATCATGAATCATGAATTCAATAATGAATCATGAATTGAATCATGAATCATGAATCGAATCATGAATTGAATCATGAATCATGAATCGAATCATGAATTGAATCATGAATCATGAATCATGAATCGAATCATGAATTGAATCATGAATCATGAATTTAATCATGAATTAAACCATGAATTGAATCATAAATCATGAATCATGAATTGAATCATGAATCATGAATCATGAATCATGAATTGAATCATGAATCATGAATCATGAATTGAATCATGAATTATGATTTAAATCAGGAATCGAATCATGAATTGAATAATGAATCATGAATTGAATCATGAATCATTAATTGAATCATGAATCATGAATCATGAATCATGAATTGAATCATGAATCATGAATCATAAATCGAATCATGAATTGAATCATGAATCATGAATCATGAATTGAATCATGAACCATGAATCATGAATTGAATCATGAATCATGAATTGAATCATGAATCATGAATTGAATCATGAATCATGAATTAAATCATAAATCATGAATTGAATCATGAATTGAATCATGAATCATTTATCGAATCATGAATCATGAATTGAATCATGAATTGAATCATGAATTGAATCATGAATTGAATCATAAATCATGAATCATGAATTAAAACATGAATCATGAATCATGAATCATGAATTAAATCATGAATCATAAATCATGAATTGAATCATGAATCATGATTTTAATCAGGAATCGAATCATGAATTGAATCATGAATCATAAATCGAATCATGAATTGAATAATGAATCATGAATCATGAATTGAATCATGAATCACGAATCATAAATTGAATATGAATCATGAATTGAATCATGAATCATGAATCATGAATTGAATCATGAATCATGATTAATGAATTGAATCATGAATCATGATTAATGAATTGAATCATAAATCATGAATTATGAATCATAAATTGAATCATGAATCATGAATCATCAATTAATTCATTAATCATTAATTGAATCATGAATCATGAATCATGAATTGAATCATGAATCATGAATCATGAATTTCAATCATGAATCATGAATCGAATCATGAATCATGAATCATGAATTGAATCATAAATCATCAATTATGAATCATGAATTGAATCATGAATCATGAATTGAATCATGAATCATGAATTGAATTATGAATCATGAATCATGAATTGAATCATGAATCATGAATTGAATCATAAATCATGAATTATGAATCATAAATTGAATCATGAATCATGAATCATGAATTGAATCATGATTAATTAATTGAATCATGAATCATGAATCATGAATTGAATCATGAATCATGACACATGAATTGAATCAAGAATCGAATCATGAATCATGAATAATGAATTGAATCATGAATCATTAATCATGAATCATGAATTGAATCATGAATCATGAATCATAAATCGAATTATGAATCATGAATCAAGAATCATGAATCGAATCATGAATCATGAATTGAATCATGAATCATGAATTGAATCATGAATCTAATCATGAATCATGAATTGAATCATGAATCATGAATCATGAATCATGAATCATGAATTAAATCATGAATCTTGAATTGAATCATGAATCATGAATTGAAACATGAATCATGAATCATGAATTGTATCATGAATCATGAATCACGAATCATAAATTGAATCATGAATAATGAATCATGAATTGAATCATGAAACAAGAAACATGAATTGCATCATGAATCATGAATCAAATCATGAATCATGAATCATGAATTCAATCATTAATCATGAATCATGAATTATGAATCATGAATTGAATCATGAATCATGAATCATGAATAATGAATCATGAATTGAATCATGAATCATGAATTGAATAATGAATCATGAATTGAAACATGAATCATGAATCATGAATTGTATCATGAATCATGAATCACAAATAATAAATTGAATCACGAATCATGAATTGAATCATGAAACAAGAAACATGAATTGCATTATGAATCATGAATCAAATCATGAATCATGAATCATGAATTCAATCATGAATCATGAATCATGAATTATGAATCATGAATTGAATCATGAATCATGAATCATGAATCAAATCATGAATCAAGAATTGAATCATGAATTGAATCATAAATCATTAATCGAATCATGAATCATGAATTGAATCAGGAATTGAATCACAAATCATGAATTGAATCATGAATCATTAATTGAATCATGAATCATGAATTGAATCATGAATCATTAATCGAATCATGAATCATGAATCATGAATTGAATCATAAATCATGAATTGAATCATGAATTGAATCATGAATTGAATCATGAATCATTAATCGAATCATGAATCATTAATTGAATCATGAATCATGAATCATGAATTGAATCATAAATCATGAATTGAATCATGAATTGAATCATGAATCATTAATCGAATCATGAATCATTAATTGAATCATGAATCATGAATAGAATCATGAATCATGAATCATGAATTGAATCATGAATCATGATTTTAATCAGGAATCAAATCATTAATTGAATCATAAATCATGAATCATGAATCATGAATTGAATCATGAATCATGAATCATGAATTGATTTATGAATCATGAATCGAATCATGAATCATGAATTGAATCATAAATCATCAATTATGAATCATGAATTGAATCATGAATCATGAATCATGAATCATGAATTGAATCATAAATCATGAATTGAGTCATGAATCATGAATTGAAGCATGAATCATGAATCGTATCATGAATCATGAATCACGAATCATAAATTGAATCATGAATCATGAATCATGGATTGAATCATGAAACAAGAAACATGAATTGCATCATGAATCATAAATCAAATCAAGAATCATGAATCATGAATTCAATCATGAATCATGAATCATGAATCATGAATTGAATCATGAATCATGAATCATGAATCGAATCCAGAATTGAATCATGAATTGAATCATAAATCATTAATCGAATCATGAATCATGAATTGAATCAGGAATTGAATCATGAATCATGAATTGAATCCTGAATCATGAATCATGAATTGAATCATAAATCATGAAATATGAATCATGAATTGAATCATGAATCATGAATCATTAATCATGAATCATGAATTGAATCATGAATTAAATCATGAATAATTAATCGAATCATGAATCATGAATTGAATCATGAATTGAATCATGAATCATAAATTGAATCATGAATTAAATCATGAATTGAATCATGAATCATGATTTGAATCATGAATCATGAATTGAATCAAGAATTGAATCATGAATCATGAATCATGAAATGAATCATGAATCATTAATCAGGAATCATGAATTGAATTATGAATCATGAATTGAATCATGAATCATGAAATGAATCATGAATCTTGAATCATGAATCATGAATCATGGATTGAGTCATGAATTGAATCATGAATCACGAATCATGAATTGAATCATGAATCATGAATCATGAATTGAATCATGAATCATAAATCATGAATTGAATCATGAATCATAATTCATGAATCATGAATTGAATAATGAATCATGAAACATGAATTGAATCATGAATCATGAATCAGAATTGAATCATGGATCATGAATCATGAATTGAATAATGAATCATGAATTGAATCATGAATCATGAATCGAATTATGAATTGAATAATGAATCATGAAACATGAATTGAATCATGAATCATGAATCAGAATTGAATCATGGATCATGAATCATGAATTGAATAATGAATCATGAATTGAATCATGAATCATGAATCGAATCATGAATTGAATCATGAATCATGAATCATGAATAGAATCATGAATTGAAGCATGAATCATGAATTGAATCATGAATCATGAATCATGAATCGAATCATGAATTATGAATTGAATCATTAATTGAATCATAAATCATTAATCAAATAATGAATCATGAATTGAATCATGAATTGAATCATGAATTGAATCATCAATCATGAATCATGAATCATGAATTGAATAATGAATCATGAATTGAATCATGAATCATGAAATGAATCATGAATCTTGAATCATGAATCATGAATTGAATCATGAATCATGAATTGAATCATGAATCATAATTCATAAATCATGAATTGAATAATGAATCATGAATCATGAATTGAATCATGATTCATGAATCAGAATTGAATCATGGATCATGAAACATGAATTCAATAATGAATCATGAATTGAATAATGAATCATGAATCGAATCATGAATTGAATCATGAATCATGAATTGAATCATGAATTAAATCGTGAATCATGAATTATGAATTGATTCATGAATCATGAATCATGAATCGAATCATGAATCATGAATTGAATCATGAATTGAATCATAAATCATTAATCGAATTATGAATCATGAATCGAATCATGAATTGAATCATGAATTATGAATCATGAATTGAATCATGAATTGAATCGTGAATCATGAATCATGAATTGAATCATGAATCATGAATCATGAATCGAATCATGAATCATGAATTGAATCATGAATTGAATCATAAATCATTAATCGAATAATGAATCATGAATCGAATCATTAATCATGAATTGGATCATGAATTGAATCATAAATCATTAATCAAATAATGAATCATGAATTGAATCTTGAATTGAATCATGAATCATGAATTGAATAATGAATTAAACCATGAATTGAATCATAAATCATTAATCATGAATTGAATCATGGATCATGAATCATGAATTCAATAATGAATCATGAATTGAATCATGAATCATGAATCGAATCATGAATTGAATCATGAATCATGAATCGAATCATGAATTGAATCATGAATCATGAATCATGAATTGAATCATGAATTGAATCATGAATCATGAATCATGAATTGAATCATGAATCATGAATCATGAATCGAATCATGAATTGAATCATGAATCATGAATTTAATCATGAATTAAACCATGAATTGAATCATAAATCATGAATCATGAATTGAATCATGAATCATGAATCATGAATCATGAATTGAATCATGAATCATGAATCATGAATTGAATCATGAATTATGATTTAAATCAGGAATCGAATCATGAATTGAATAATGAATCATGAATTGAATCATGAATCATGAATTGAATCATGAATCATGAATCATGAATCATGAATTGAATCATGAATCATGAATCATGAATTGAATCATGAATCATGAATCATAAATCGAATCATGAATTGAATCATGAATCATGAATCATGAATTGAATCATGAACCATGAATCATGAATTGAATCATGAATCATGAATTGAATCATAAATCATGAATTGAATCATGAATCATGAATTAAATCATAAATCATGAATTGAATCATGAATTGAATCATGAATCATTTATCGAATCATGAATCATGAATTGAATCATGAATTGAATCATGAATTGAATCATGAATTGAATCATAAATCATGAATCATGAATTGAATCATAAATCATTAATCGAATTATGAATCATGAATCGAATCATGAATTGAATCATGAATTATGAATCATGAATTGAATCATGAATTGAATCGTGAATCATGAATCATGAATTGAATCATGAATCATGAATCATGAATCGAATCATGAATCATGAATTGAATCATGAATTGAATCATAAATCATTAATCGAATAATGAATCATGAATCAAATCATTAATCATGAATTGGATCATGAATTGAATCATAAATCATTAATCAAATAATGAATCATGAATTGAATCTTGAATTGAATCATGAATCATGAATTGAATAATGAATTAAACCATGAATTGAATCATAAATCATTAATCATGAATTGAATCATGGATCATGAATCATGAATTCAATAATGAATCATGAATTGAATCATGAATCATGAATCGAATCATGAATTGAATCATGAATCATGAATCGAATCATGAATTGAATCATGAATCATGAATCATGAATTGAATCATGAATTGAATCATGAATCATGAATCATGAATTGAATCATGAATCATGAATCATGAATCGAATCATGAATTGAATCATGAATCATGAATTTAATCATGAATTAAACCATGAATTGAATCATAAATCATGAATCATGAATTGAATCATGAATCATGAATCATGAATCATGAATTGAATCATGAATCATGAATCATGAATTGAATCATGAATTATGATTTAAATCAGGAATCGAATCATGAATTGAATAATGAATCATGAATTGAATCATGAATCATTAATTGAATCATGAATCATGAATCATGAATCATGAATTGAATCATGAATCATGAATCATAAATCGAATCATGAATTGAATCATGAATCATGAATCATGAATTGAATCATGAACCATGAATCATGAATTGAATCATGAATCATGAATTGAATCATGAATCATGAATTGAATCATGAATCATGAATTAAATCATAAATCATCAATTGAATCATGAATTGAATCATGAATCATTTATCGAATCATGAATCATGAATTGAATCATGAATTGAATCATGAATTGAATCATGAATTGAATCATGAATTGAATCATAAATCATGAATCATGAATTAAAACATGAATCATGAATCATGAATCATGAATTAAATCATGAATCATAAATCATGAATTGAATCATGAATCATGTTTTTAATCAGGAATCGAATCATGAATTGATTCATGAATCATAAATCGAATCATGAATTGAATAATGAATCATGAATCATGAATTGAATCATGAATCACGAATCATAAATTGAATATGAATCATGAATTGAATCATGAATCATGAATCATGAATTGAATCATGAATCATGATTAATGAATTGAATCATGAATCATGATTAATGAATTGAATCATAAATCATGAATTATGAATCATAAATTAAATCATGAATCATGAATCATCAATTAATTCATTAATCATTAATTGAATCATGAATCATGAATCATGAATTGAATCATGAATCATGAATCATGAATTTCAATCATGAATCATGAATCGAATCATGAATCATGAATCATGAATTGAATCATAAATCATCAATTATGAATCATGAATTGAATCATGAATCATGAATTGAATCATGAATCATGAATTGAATCATGAATCATGAATTGAATCATAAATCATGAATTATGAATCATAAATTGAATCATGAATCATGAATCATGAATTGAATCATGATTAATTAATTGAATCATGAATCATGAATCATGAATTGAATCATGAATCATGACACATGAATTGAATCAAGAATCGAATCATGAATCATGAATAATGAATTGAATCATGAATCATTAATCATGAATCATGAATTGAATCATGAATCATAAATCGAATCATGAATCATGAATCAAGAATCATGAATCGAATCATGAATCATGAATTGAATCATGAATCATGAATTGAATCATGAATCTAATCATGAATCATGAATTGAATCATGAATCATGAATCATGAATCATGAATTAAATCATGAATCTTGAATTGAATCATGAATCATGAATTGAAACATGAATCATGAATCATGAATTGTATCATGAATCATGAATCACGAATCATAAATTGAATCATGAATCATGAATCATGAATTGAATCATGAAACAAGAAACATGAATTGCATCATGAATCATGAATCAAATCATGAATCATGAATCATGAATTCAATCATGAATCATGAATCATGAATTATGAATCATGAATTGAATCATGAATCATGAATCATGAATAATGAATCATGAATTGAATCATGAATCATGAATTGAATAATGAATCATGAATTGAAACATGAATCATGAATCATGAATTGTATCATGAATCATGAATCACAAATAATAAATTGAATCATGAATCATGAATTGAATCATGAAACAAGAAACATGAATTGCATTATGAATCATGAATCAAATCATGAATCATGAATCATGAATTCAATCATGAATCATGAATCATGAATTATGAATCATGAATTGAATCATGAATCATGAATCATGAATCAAATCATGAATCAAGAATTGAATCATGAATTGAATCATAAATCATTAATCGAATCATGAATCATGAATTGAATCAGGAATTGAATCACAAATCATGAATTGAATCATGAATCATTAATTGAATCATGAATCATGAATTGAATCATGAATCATTAATCGAATCATGAATCATGAATCATGAATTGAATCATAAATCATGAATTGAATCATGAATTGAATCATGAATTGAATCATGAATCATTAATCGAATCATGAATCATTAATTGAATCATGAATCATGAATTGAATCATAAATCATGAATTGAATCATGAATTGAATCATGAATTGAATCATGAATCATTAATCGAATCATGAATCATTAATTGAATCATGAATCATGAATAGAATCATGAATCATGAATCATGAATTGAATCATGAATCATGATTTTAATCAGGAATCAAATCATTAATTGAATCATAAATCATGAATCATGAATCATGAATTGAATCATGAATCATGAATCATGAATTGATTTATGAATCATGAATCGAATCATGATTCATGAATTGAATCATAAATCATCAATTATGAATCATGAATTGAATCATGAATCATGAATCAGAATTGAATCATGGATCATGAATCATGAATTGAATAATGAATCATGAATTGAATCATGAATCATGAATCGAATCATGAATTGAATCATGAATCATGAATCATGAATAGAATCATGAATTGAAGCATGAATCATGAATTGAATCATGAATCATGAATCATGAATCGAATCATGAATTATGAATTGAATCATTAATTGAATCATAAATCATTAATCAAATAATGAATCATGAATTGAATCATAAATTGAATCATGAATTGAATCATGAATCATGAATTGAATCATGAATTGAACCATGAATTGAATCATAAATCATGAATCATGAATTGAATCATGAATCATGAATCATGAATCATGAATTGAATCATGAATCATGAATCATGAATTGAATCATGAATCATGATTTAAATCAGGAATCGAATCATGAATTGAATCATGAATCATGATTTAAATCAGGAATCGAATCATGAATTGAATCATGAATCATGAATTGAATCATGAATCATTAATTGAATCATGAATCATGAATTGAATCATGAATCATTAATTGAATCATGAATCATGAATCATGAATCAAATCATGAATCATGAATCATGAATTGAATCAAAAATCATGAATTGAATCATGAATTGAATCATGAATTGAATCATGAATCATGAATCATGAATTAAATCATGAATCATGAATCATGAATAGAATCATGAATCATGATTTTAATCAGGAATCAAATCATGAATTGAATCATAAATCATGAATTGAATTATGAATCACGAATCATAAATTGAATCATGAATCATGAATTGAATCATGAATCATTAATTGAATCATGAATCATGAATTGAATCATGAATCATGAATCAAATCATGAATCATGAATCATGAATCGAATCATGAATCATTAATTGAATCATGAATTGAATCATGAATTGAATCATGAATCATGAATCATGAATTAAATCATGAATCATGAATCATGAATAGAATCATGAATCATGATTTTAATCAGGAATCAAATTATGAATTGAATCATAAATCATGAATTGAATCATGAATCATAAGTCGAATCATGAATTGAATAATGAATCATGAATCATGAATTGAATCATGAATCACGAATCATAAATTGAATCATGAATCATGAATTGAATCATGAATCATGAATCATGAATTGAATCATGAATCATGAATTGAATCATGAATCATGAATTGAAGCATATATCATGAATTATGAATCGTATCATGAATCATGAATCACGAATAATAAATTTAATCATGAATCATGAATAATGAATTGAATCATGAAACAAGAAACATGAATTGCATCATGAATCATGAATCGAATCATGAATCATGAATCATTAATCGAATCATGAATCATTAATTGAATCATGAATCGAATCATGAATCAAGAATTAAATCATGAATTGAATCATAAATCATTAATCGAATCATGACTCATGAATTGAATCATGAGTCATGAATTGAATCATGAATCATGAATCGAATCATGAATCATGAATCGAATCATGAATCATGAAGTATGAATTGAATCATGAATCATGAATCGAATCATGAATCATGAATCGAATCATGAATCATGAAGTATGAATTGAAACATAAATCATGAAATATGAATCATGAATTGAATCATGAATCATGATTCATTAATCATGAATCATGAATTGAAATTATGAATTGAATCATGAATCATGAATCGAATCATGAATTGAATAATGAATCATGAAACATAAATTGAATCATGAATCATGAATCAGAATTGAATCATGGATCATGAATCATGAATTGAATAATGAATAATGAATTGAATCATGAATCATGAATAGAATCATGAATTGAATCATGAATCATGAATCATGAATAGAATCATGAATTGAATCATGAATCATGAATTGAATCATGAATCATGAATCATGAATCGAATCATGAATCATGAATTGAATCATGAATTGAATCATAAATCATTAATCGAATAATGAATCATGTATTGAATCATTAATTGAATCATGAATTGAATCATGAATCATGAATTGAATCATGAATTGAACCATGAATTGAATCATAAATCATGAATCATGAATTGAATCATGAATCATGAATCATGAATTGAATCATGAATTATGATTTAAATCAGGAATCGAATCATGAATTGAATCATGAATTATGAATTGAATCATGAATCATGAATTGAATCATGAATCATGAATTGAATCATGAATCATGAATCGAATCATGAATCATGAATCATGAATTGAATCAAAAATCATGAATTGAATCATGAATTGAATCATGAATTGAATCATGAATCATTAATCGAATCATGAATCATTAATTGAATCATGAATTGAATCATGAATTGAATCATGAATCATGAATCATGAATTAAATCATGAATCATGAATCATGAATAGAATCATGAATCATGATTTTAATCAGGAATCAAATCATGAATTGAATCATGAATCATGAATCATGAATTGAATCATGAATCATAAATCATGAATTGAATCATGAATCATAATTCATGAATCATGAATTGAATAATGAATCATGAAACATGAATTGAATCATGAATCATGAATCAGAATTGAATCATGGATCATGAATCATGAATTGAATAATGAATCATGAATTGAATCATGAATCATGAATCGAATTATGAATTGAATAATGAATCATGAAACATGAATTGAATCATGAATCATGAATCAGAATTGAATCATGGATCATGAATCATGAATTGAATAATGAATCATGAATTGAATCATGAATCATGAATCGAATCATGAATTGAATCATGAATCATGAATCATGAATAGAATCATGAATTGAAGCATGAATCATGAATTGAATCATGAATCATGAATCATGAATCGAATCATGAATTATGAATTGAATCATTAATTGAATCATAAATCATTAATCAAATAATGAATCATGAATTGAATCATGAATTGAATCATGAATTGAATCATGAATCATGAATCATGAATCATGAATTGAATAATGAATCATGAATTGAATCATGAATCATGAAATGAATCATGAATCTTGAATCATGAATCATGAATTGAATCATGAATCATGAATTGAATCATGAATCATAATTCATGAATCATGAATTGAATAATGAATCATGAATCATGAATTGAATCATGATTCATGAATCAGAATTGAATCATGGATCATGAAACATGAATTCAATAATGAATCATGAATTGAATCATGAATCATGAATCGAATCATGAATTGAATCATGAATCATGAATTGAATCATGAATTAAATCGTGAATCATGAATTATGAATTGATTCATGAATCATGAATCATGAATCGAATCATGAATCATGAATTGAATCATGAATTGAATCATAAATCATTAATCGAATTATGAATCATGAATCGAATCATGAATTGAATCATGAATTATGAATCATGAATTGAATCATGAATTGAATCGTGAATCATGAATCATGAATTGAATCATGAATCATGAATCATGAATCGAATCATGAATCATGAATTGAATCATGAATTGAATCATAAATCATTAATCGAATAATGAATCATGAATCGAATCATTAATCATGAATTGGATCATGAATTGAATCATAAATCATTAATCAAATAATGAATCATGAATTGAATCTTGAATTGAATCATGAATCATGAATTGAATAATGAATTAAACCATGAATTGAATCATAAATTATTAATCATGAATTGAATCATGGATCATGAATCATGAATTCAATAATGAATCATGAATTGAATCATGAATCATGAATCGAATCATGAATTGAATCATGAATCATGAATCGAATCATGAATTGAATCATGAATCATGAATCATGAATTGAATCATGAATTGAATAATGAATCATGAATTGAATCATGAATCATGAATCATGAATCGAATCATGAATTGAATCATGAATCATGAATTTAATCATGAATTAAACCATGAATTGAATCATAAATCATGAATCATGAATTGAATCATGAATCATGAATCATGAATCATGAATTGAATCATGAATCATGAATCATGAATTGAATCATGAATTATGATTTAAATCAGGAATCGAATCATGAATTGAATAATGAATCATGAATTGAATCATGAATCATGAATTGAATCATGAATCATGAATTGAATCATGAATCATGAATTATGAATCATGAATTGAATCATGAATCATGAATCATGAATTGAATCATGAATCATGAATCATAAATCGAATCATGAATTGAATCATGAATCATGAATCATGAATTGAATCATGAACTATGAATCATGAATTGAATCATGAATCATGAATTGAATCATGAATCATGAATTGAATCATGAATCATGAATTAAATCATAAATCATGAATTGAATCATGAATTGAATCATGAATCATTTATCGAATCATGAATCATGAATTGAATCATGAATTGAATCATGAATTGAATCATGAATTGAATCATAAATCATGAATCATGAATTGAATCATAAATCATTAATCGAATTATGAATCATGAATCGAATCATGAATTGAATCATGAATTATGAATCATGAATTGAATCATGAATTGAATCGTGAATCATGAATCATGAATTGAATCATGAATCATGAATCATGAATCGAATCATGAATCATGAATTGAATCATGAATTGAATCATAAATCATTAATCGAATAATGAATCATGAATCGAATCATTAATCATGAATTGGATCATGAATTGAATCATAAATCATTAATCAAATAATGAATCATGAATTGAATCTTGAATTGAATCATGAATCATGAATTGAATAATGAATTAAACCATGAATTGAATCATAAATCATTAATCATGAATTGAATCATGGATCATGAATCATGAATTCAATAATGAATCATGAATTGAATCATGAATCATGAATCGAATCATGAATTGAATCATGAATCATGAATCGAATCATGAATTGAATCATGAATCATGAATCATGAATTGAATCATGAATTGAATCATGAATCATGAATCATGAATTGAATCATGAATCATGAATCATGAATCGAATCATGAATTGAATCATGAATCATGAATTTAATCATGAATTAAACCATGAATTGAATCATAAATCATGAATCATGAATTGAATCATGAATCATGAATCATGAATCATGAATTGAATCATGAATCATGAATCATGAATTGAATCATGAATTATGATTTAAATCAGGAATCGAATCATGAATTGAATAATGAATCATGAATTGAATCATGAATCATTAATTGAATCATGAATCATGAATCATGAATCATGAATTGAATCATGAATCATGAATCATAAATCGAATCATGAATTGAATCATGAATCATGAATCATGAATTGAATCATGAACCATGAATCATGAATTGAATCATGAATCATGAATTGAATCATGAATCATGAATTAAATCATAAATCATGAATTGAATCATGAATTGAATCATGAATCATTTATCGAATCACGAATCATGAATTGAATCATGAATTGAATCATGAATTGAATCATGAATTGAATCATAAATCATGAATCATGAATTAAAACATGAATCATGAATCATGAATCATGAATTAAATCATGAATCATAAATCATGAATTGAATCATGAATCATGTTTTTAATCAGGAATCGAATCATGAATTGATTCATGAATCATAAATCGAATCATGAATTGAATAATGAATCATGAATCATGAATTGAATCATGAATCACGAATCATAAATTGAATATGAATCATGAATTGAATCATGAATCATGAATCATGAATTGAATCATGAATCATGATTAATGAATTGAATCATGAATCATGATTAATGAATTGAATCATAAATCATGAATTATGAATCATAAATTAAATCATGAATCATGAATCATCAATTAATTCATTAATCATTAATTGAATCATGAATCATGAATCATGAATTGAATCATGAATCATGAATCATGAATTTCAATCATGAATCATGAATCGAATCATGAATCATGAATCATGAATTGAATCATAAATCATCAATTATGAATCATGAATTGAATCATGAATCATGAATTGAATCATGAATCATGAATCATGAATTGAATCATGAATCATGAATTGAATCATAAATCATGAATTATGAATCATAAATTGAATCATGAATCATGAATCATGAATTGAATCATGATTAATTAATTGAATCATGAATCATGAATCATGAATTGAATCATGAATCATGACACATGAATTGAATCAAGAATCGAATCATGAATCATGAATAATGAATTGAATCATGAATCATTAATCATGAATCATGAATTGAATCATGAATCATAAATCGAATCATGAATCATGAATCAAGAATCATGAATCGAATCATGAATCATGAATTGAATCATGAATCATGAATTGAATCATGAATCTAATCATGAATCATGAATTGAATCATGAATCATGAATCATGAATCATGAATCATGAATTAAATCATGAATCTTGAATTGAATCATGAATCATGAATTGAAACATGAATCATGAATCATGAATTGTATCATGAATCATGAATCACGAATCATAAATTGAATCATGAATCATGAATCATGAATTGAATCATGAAACAAGAAACATGAATTGCATCATGAATCATGAATCAAATCATGAATCATGAATCATGAATTCAATCATGAATCATGAATCATGAATTATGAATCATGAATTGAATCATGAATCATGAATCATGAATAATGAATCATGAATTGAATCATGAATCATGAATTGAATAATGAATCATGAATTGAAACATGAATCATGAATCATGAATTGTATCATGAATCATGAATCACAAATAATAAATTGAATCATGAATCATGAATTGAATCATGAAACAAGAAACATGAATTGCATTATGAATCATGAATCAAATCATGAATCATGAATCATGAATTCAATCATGAATCATGAATCATGAATTATGAATCATGAATTGAATCATGAATCATGAATCATGAATCAAATCATGAATCAAGAATTGAATCATGAATTGAATCATAAATCATTAATCGAATCATGAATCATGAATTGAATCAGGAATTGAATCACAAATCATGAATTGAATCATGAATCATTAATTGAATCATGAATCATGAATTGAATCATGAATCATTAATCGAATCATGAATCATGAATCATGAATTGAATCATAAATCATGAATTGAATCATGAATTGAATCATGAATTGAATCATGAATCATTAATCGAATCATGAATCATTAATTGAATCATGAATCATGAATCATGAATTGAATCATAAATCATGAATTGAATCATGAATTGAATCATGAATTGAATCATGAATCATTAATCGAATCATGAATCATTAATTGAATCATGAATCATGAATAGAATCATGAATCATGAATCATGAATTGAATCATGAATCATGATTTTAATCAGGAATCAAATCATTAATTGAATCATAAATCATGAATCATGAATCATGAATTGAATCATGAATCATGAATCATGAATTGATTTATGAATCATGAATCGAATCATGATTCATGAATTGAATCATAAATCATCAATTATGAATCATGAATTGAATCATGAATCATGAATCATGAATCATGAATCATGAATTGAATCATAAATCATGAATTGAGTCATGAATCATGAATTGAAGCATGAATCATGAATCGTATCATGAATCATGAATCACGAATCATAAATCAAATCAAGAATCATGAATCATGAATTCAATCATGAATCATGAATCATGAATTGAATCATGAATCATGAATCATGAATCGAATCCAGAATTGAATCATGAATTGAATCATAAATCATTAATCGAATCATGAATCATGAATTGAAACATGAATCATGAATCATGAATTGTATCATGAATCATGAATCACGAATCATAAATTGAATCATGAATCATGAATCATGAATTGAATCATGAAACAAGAAACATGAATTGCATCATGAATCATGAATCAAATCATGAATCATGAATCATGAATTCAATCATGAATCATGAATCATGAATTATGAATCATGAATTGAATCATGAATCATGAATCATGAATAATGAATCATGAATTGAATCATGAATCATGAATTGAATAATGAATCATGAATTGAAACATGAATCATGAATCATGAATTGTATCATGAATCATGAATCACAAATAATAAATTGAATCATGAATCATGAATTGAATCATGAAACAAGAAACATGAATTGCATTATGAATCATGAATCAAATCATGAATTCAATCATGAATCATGAATCATGAATTATGAATCATGAATTGAATCATGAATCATGAATCATGAATCAAATCATGAATCAAGAATTGAATCATGAATTGAATCATAAATCATTAATCGAATCATGAATCATGAATTGAATCAGGAATTGAATCACAAATCATGAATTGAATCATGAATCATTAATTGAATCATGAATCATGAATTGAATCATGAATCATTAATCGAATCATGAATCATGAATCATGAATTGAATCATAAATCATGAATTGAATCATGAATTGAATCATGAATTGAATCATGAATCATTAATCGAATCATGAATCATTAATTGAATCATGAATCATGAATCATGAATTGAATCATAAATCATGAATTGAATCATGAATTGAATCATGAATTGAATCATGAATCATTAATCGAATCATGAATCATTAATTGAATCATGAATCATGAATAGAATCATGAATCATGAATCATGAATTGAATCATGAATCATGATTTTAATCAGGAATCAAATCATTAATTGAATCATAAATCATGAATCATGAATCATGAATTGAATCATGAATCATGAATCATGAATTGATTTATGAATCATGAATCGAATCATGATTCATGAATTGAATCATAAATCATCAATTATGAATCATGAATTGAATCATGAATCATGAATCATGAATCAAATCATGAATCAAGAATTGAATCATGAATTGAATCATAAATCATTAATCGAATCATGAATCATGAATTGAATCAGGAATTGAATCACAAATCATGAATTGAATCATGAATCATTAATTGAATCATGAATCATGAATTGAATCATGAATCATTAATCGAATCATGAATCATGAATCATGAATTGAATCATAAATCATGAATTGAATCATGAATTGAATCATGAATTGAATCATGAATCATTAATCGAATCATGAATCATTAATTGAATCATGAATCATGAATCATGAATTGAATCATAAATCATGAATTGAATCATGAATTGAATCATGAATTGAATCATGAATCATTAATCGAATCATGAATCATTAATTGAATCATGAATCATGAATAGAATCATGAATCATGAATCATGAATTGAATCATGAATCATGATTTTAATCAGGAATCAAATCATTAATTGAATCATAAATCATGAATCATGAATCATGAATTGAATCATGAATCATGAATCATGAATTGATTTATGAATCATGAATCGAATCATGATTCATGAATTGAATCATAAATCATCAATTATGAATCATGAATTGAATCATGAATCATGAATCATGAATCATGAATCATGAATCATGAATTGAATCATAAATCATGAATTGAGTCATGAATCATGAATTGAAGCATGAATCATGAATCGTATCATGAATCATGAATCACGAATCATAAATCAAATCAAGAATCATGTTATAGTATGGAATCATGAATTCAATCATGAATCATGAATCATGAATTGAATCATGAATCATGAATCATGAATCGAATCCAGAATTGAATCATGAATTGAATCATAAATCATTAATCGAATCATGAATCATGAATTGAATCAGGAATTGAATCATGAATCGAATCCTGAATCATGAATCATGAATTGAATCATAAATCATGAAATATGAATCATGAATTGAATCATAAATCATGAATCATTAATCATGAATCATGAATTGAATCATGAATTAAATCATGAATAATTAATCGAATCATGAATCATGAATTGAATCATGAATTGAATCATGAATCATAAATTGAATCATGAATTAAATCATGAATTGAATCATGAATCATGATTTGAATCATGAATCATGAATTGAATCAAGAATTGAATCATGAATCATGAATCATGAAATGAATCATGAATCATTAATCAGGAATCATGAATTGAATAATGAATCATGAATTGAATCATGAATCATGAAATGAATCATGAATCTTGAATCAAGAATCATGAATCATGGATTGAGTCATGAATTGAATCAAGAATCACGAATCATGAATTGAATCATGAATCATGAATCATGAATTGAATCATGAATCATAAATCATGAATTGAATCATGAATCATAATTCATGAATCATGAATTGAATAATGAATCATGAAACATGAATTGAATCATGAATCATGAATCAGAATTGAATCATGGATCATGAATCATGAATTGAATAATGAATCATGAATTGAATCATGAATCATGAATCGAATTATGAATTGAATAATGAATCATGAAACATGAATTGAATCATGAATCATGAATCAGAATTGAATCATGGATCATGAATCATGAATTGAATAATGAATCATGAATTGAATCATGAATCATGAATCGAATCATGAATTGAATCATGAATCATGAATCATGAATAGAATCATGAATTGAAGCATGAATCATGAATTGAATCATGAATCATGAATCATGAATCGAATCATGAATTATGAATTGAATCATTAATTGAATCATAAATCATTAATCAAATAATGAATCATGAATTGAATCATGAATTGAATCATGAATTGAATCATGAATCATGAATTGAATCATGAATTGAACCATGAATTGAATCATAAATCATGAATCATGAATTGAATCATGAATCATGAATCATGAATCATGAATTGAATCATGAATCATGAATCATGAATTGAATCATGAATCATGATTTAAATCAGGAATCGAATCATGAATTGAATCATGAATCATGATTTAAATCAGGAATCGAATCATGAATTGAATCATGAATCATGAATTGAATCATGAATCATTAATTGAATCATGAATCATGAATTGAATCATGAATCATTAATTGAATCATGAATCATGAATCATGAATCAAATCATGAATCATGAATCATGAATTGAATCAAAAATCATGAATTGAATCATGAATTGAATCATGAATTGAATCATGAATCATGAATCATGAATTAAATCATGAATCATGAATCATGAATAGAATCATGAATCATGATTTTAATCAGGAATCAAATCATGAATTGAATCATAAATCATGAATTGAATCATGAATCACGAATCATAAATTGAATCATGAATCATGAATTGAATCATGAATCATTAATTGAATCATGAATCATGAATTGAATCATGAATCATGAATCAAATCATGAATCATGAATCATGAATCGAATCATGAATCATTAATTGAATCATGAATTGAATCATGAATTGAATCATGAATCATGAATCATGAATTAAATCATGAATCATGAATCATGAATAGAATCATGAATCATGATTTTAATCAGGAATCAAATTATGAATTGAATCATAAATCATGAATTGAATCATGAATCATAAGTCGAATCATGAATTGAATAATGAATCATGAATCATGAATTGAATCATGAATCACGAATCATAAATTGAATCATGAATCATGAATTGAATCATGAATCATGAATCATGAATTGAATCATGAATCATGAATTGAATCATGAATCATGAATTGAAGCATATATCATGAATTATGAATCGTATCATGAATCATGAATCACGAATAATAAATTTAATCATGAATCATGAATTGAATCATGAAACAAGAAACATTGAATCATGATTCATGAATCATGATCATGAATCATGAATCATGATCAGAATTGAATCATGAATCATGAATTGAATCATGAATCGAATCATGAATCATGAATAATCATGAATTGAATCATAAATCATTAATCGAATCATGACTCATGAATTGAATCATGAGTCATGAATTGAATCATGAATCATGAATCGAATCATGAATCATGAATCGAATCATGAATCATGAAGTATGAATTGAATCATGAATCATGAATCGAATCATGAATCATGAATCGAATCATGAATCATGAAGTATGAATTGAAACATAAATCATGAAATATGAATCATGAATTGAATCATGAATCATGATTCATTAATCATGAATCATGAATTGAAATTATGAATTGAATCATGAATCATGAATCGAATCATGAATTGAATAATGAATCATGAAACATAAATTGAATCATGAATCATGAATCAGAATTGAATCATGGATCATGAATCATGAATTGAATAATGAATAATGAATTGAATCATGAATCATGAATAGAATCATGAATTGAATCATGAATCATGAATCATGAATAGAATCATGAATTGAATCATGAATCATGAATTGAATCATGAATCATGAATCATGAATCGAATCATGAATCATGAATTGAATCATGAATTGAATCATAAATCATTAATCGAATAATGAATCATGTATTGAATCATTAATTGAATCATGAATTGAATCATGAATCATGAATTGAATCATGAATTGAACCATGAATTGAATCATAAATCATGAATCATGAATTGAATCATGAATCATGAATCATGAATTGAATCATGAATTATGATTTAAATCAGGAATCGAATCATGAATTGAATCATGAATTATGAATTGAATCATGAATCATGAATTGAATCAGGAATCATGAATTGAATCATGAATCATGAATCGAATCATGAATCATGAATCATGAATTGAATCAAAAATCATGAATTGAATCATGAATTGAATCATGAATTGAATCATGAATCATTAATCGAATCATGAATCATGAATTGAAACATGAATCATGAATCATGAATTGTATCATGAATCATGAATCACGAATCATAAATTGAATCATGAATCATGAATCATGAATTGAATCATGAAACAAGAAACATGAATTGCATCATGAATCATGAATCAAATCATGAATCATGAATCATGAATTCAATCATGAATCATGAATCATGAATTATGAATCATGAATTGAATCATGAATCATGAATCATGAATAATGAATCATGAATTGAATCATGAATCATGAATTGAATAATGAATCATGAATTGAAACATGAATCATGAATCATGAATTGTATCATGAATCATGAATCACAAATAATAAATTGAATCATGAATCATGAATTGAATCATGAAACAAGAAACATGAATTGCATTATGAATCATGAATCAAATCATGAATCATGAATCATGAATTCAATCATGAATCATGAATCATGAATTATGAATCATGAATTGAATCATGAATCATGAATCATGAATCAAATCATGAATCAAGAATTGAATCATGAATTGAATCATAAATCATTAATCGAATCATGAATCATGAATTGAATCAGGAATTGAATCACAAATCATGAATTGAATCATGAATCATTAATTGAATCATGAATCATGAATTGAATCATGAATCATTAATCGAATCATGAATCATGAATCATGAATTGAATCATAAATCATGAATTGAATCATGAATTGAATCATGAATTGAATCATGAATCATTAATCGAATCATGAATCATTAATTGAATCATGAATCATGAATCATGAATTGAATCATAAATCATGAATTGAATCATGAATTGAATCATGAATTGAATCATGAATCATTAATCGAATCATGAATCATTAATTGAATCATGAATCATGAATAGAATCATGAATCATGAATCATGAATTGAATCATGAATCATGATTTTAATCAGGAATCAAATCATTAATTGAATCATAAATCATGAATCATGAATCATGAATTGAATCATGAATCATGAATCATGAATTGATTTATGAATCATGAATCGAATCATGATTCATGAATTGAATCATAAATCATCAATTATGAATCATGAATTGAATCATGAATCATGAATCATGAATCATGAATCATGAATCATGAATTGAATCATAAATCATGAATTGAGTCATGAATCATGAATTGAAGCATGAATCATGAATCGTATCATGAATCATGAATCACGAATCATAAATCAAATCAAGAATCATGAATCATGAATTCAATCATGAATCATGAATCATGAATTGAATCATGAATCATGAATCATGAATCGAATCCAGAATTGAATCATGAATTGAATCATAAATCATTAATCGAATCATGAATCATGAATTGAATCAGGAATTGAATCATGAATCGAATCCTGAATCATGAATCATGAATTGAATCATAAATCATGAAATATGAATCATGAATTGAATCATAAATCATGAATCATTAATCATGAATCATGAATTGAATCATGAATTGAATCATGAATCATAAATTGAATCATGAATTAAATCATGAATTGAATCATGAATCATGATTTGAATCATGAATCATGAATTGAATCAAGAATTGAATCATGAATCATGAATCATGAAATGAATCATGAATCATTAATCAGGAATCATGAATTGAATAATGAATCATGAATTGAATCATGAATCATGAAATGAATCATGAATCTTGAATCAAGAATCATGAATCATGGATTGAGTCATGAATTGAATCAAGAATCACGAATCATGAATTGAATCATGAATCATGAATCATGAATTGAATCATGAATCATAAATCATGAATTGAATCATGAATCATAATTCATGAATCATGAATTGAATAATGAATCATGAAACATGAATTGAATCATGAATCATGAATCAGAATTGAATCATGGATCATGAATCATGAATTGAATAATGAATCATGAATTGAATCATGAATCATGAATCGAATTATGAATTGAATAATGAATCATGAAACATGAATTGAATCATGAATCATGAATCAGAATTGAATCATGGATCATGAATCATGAATTGAATAATGAATCATGAATTGAATCATGAATCATGAATCGAATCATGAATTGAATCATGAATCATGAATCATGAATAGAATCATGAATTGAAGCATGAATCATGAATTGAATCATGAATCATGAATCATGAATCGAATCATGAATTATGAATTGAATCATTAATTGAATCATAAATCATTAATCAAATAATGAATCATGAATTGAATCATGAATTGAATCATGAATTGAATCATGAATCATGAATTGAATCATGAATTGAACCATGAATTGAATCATAAATCATGAATCATGAATTGAATCATGAATCATGAATCATGAATCATGAATTGAATCATGAATCATGAATCATGAATTGAATCATGAATCATGATTTAAATCAGGAATCGAATCATGAATTGAATCATGAATCATGATTTAAATCAGGAATCGAATCATGAATTGAATCATGAATCATGAATTGAATCATGAATCATTAATTGAATCATGAATCATGAATTGAATCATGAATCATTAATTGAATCATGAATCATGAATCATGAATCAAATCATGAATCATGAATCATGAATTGAATCAAAAATCATGAATTGAATCATGAATTGAATCATGAATTGAATCATGAATCATGAATCATGAATTAAATCATGAATCATGAATCATGAATAGAATCATGAATCATGATTTTAATCAGGAATCAAATCATGAATTGAATCATAAATCATGAATTGAATCATGAATCACGAATCATAAATTGAATCATGAATCATGAATTGAATCATGAATCATTAATTGAATCATGAATCATGAATTGAATCATGAATCATGAATCAAATCATGAATCATGAATCATGAATCGAATCATGAATCATTAATTGAATCATGAATTGAATCATGAATTGAATCATGAATCATGAATCATGAATTAAATCATGAATCATGAATCATGAATAGAATCATGAATCATGATTTTAATCAGGAATCAAATTATGAATTGAATCATAAATCATGAATTGAATCATGAATCATAAGTCGAATCATGAATTGAATAATGAATCATGAATCATGAATTGAATCATGAATCACGAATCATAAATTGAATCATGAATCATGAATTGAATCATGAATCATGAATCATGAATTGAATCATGAATCATGAATTGAATCATGAATCATGAATTGAAGCATATATCATGAATTATGAATCGTATCATGAATCATGAATCACGAATAATAAATTTAATCATGAATCATGAATTGAATCATGAAACAAGAAACATGAATTGCATCATGAATCATGAATCGAATCATGAATCATGAATCATTAATCGAATCATGAATCATTAATTGAATCATGAATCGAATCATGAATCAAGAATTAAATCATGAATTGAATCATAAATCATTAATCGAATCATGACTCATGAATTGAATCATGAGTCATGAATTGAATCATGAATCATGAATCGAATCATGAATCATGAATCGAATCATGAATCATGAAGTATGAATTGAATCATGAATCATGAATCGAATCATGAATCATGAATCGAATCATGAATCATGAAGTATGAATTGAAACATAAATCATGAAATATGAATCATGAATTGAATCATGAATCATGATTCATTAATCATGAATCATGAATTGAAATTATGAATTGAATCATGAATCATGAATCGAATCATGAATTGAATAATGAATCATGAAACATAAATTGAATCATGAATCATGAATCAGAATTGAATCATGGATCATGAATCATGAATTGAATAATGAATAATGAATTGAATCATGAATCATGAATAGAATCATGAATTGAATCATGAATCATGAATCATGAATAGAATCATGAATTGAATCATGAATCATGAATTGAATCATGAATCATGAATCATGAATCGAATCATGAATCATGAATTGAATCATGAATTGAATCATAAATCATTAATCGAATAATGAATCATGTATTGAATCATTAATTGAATCATGAATTGAATCATGAATCATGAATTGAATCATGAATTGAACCATGAATTGAATCATAAATCATGAATCATGAATTGAATCATGAATCATGAATCATGAATTGAATCATGAATTATGATTTAAATCAGGAATCGAATCATGAATTGAATCATGAATTATGAATTGAATCATGAATCATGAATTGAATCATGAATCATGAATTGAATCATGAATCATGAATCGAATCATGAATCATGAATCATGAATTGAATCAAAAATCATGAATTGAATCATGAATTGAATCATGAATTGAATCATGAATCATTAATCGAATCATGAATCATTAATTGAATCATGAATTGAATCATGAATTGAATCATGAATCATGAATCATGAATTAAATCATGAATCATGAATCATGAATAGAATCATGAATCATGATTTTAATCAGGAATCAAATCATGAATTGAATCATAAATCATGAATTGAATCATGAATCATAAGTCGAATCATGAATTGAATAATGAATCATGAATCATGAATTGAATCATGAATCACGAATCATAAATTGAATCATGAATCATGAATCACGAATCATAAATTGAATCATGAATCATGAATTGAATCATGAATAATGAATTGAAGCATGAATCATGAATTATGAATCGTATCATGAATCATGAATCATGAATCATGAATCATGAATCGTATCATGAATCATGAATCACGAATTGAATCATGAAACAAGAAACATGAATTGCATCATGAATCATGAATCGAATCATGAATCATGAATCATGAATTGAATCATGAATCATGAATCATGAATCATGAATCATGAATTGAATCATGAATCATGAATCATGAATTGAATCATGAATCAAGAATTGAATCATGAATTGAATCATAAATCATTAATCGAATCATGACTCATGAATTGAATCATGAGTCACGAATTGAATCATGAATCATGAATTCAATCATGAATCATGAATTGAAACATAAATCATGAAATATGAATCATGAATTGAATCATGAATCATGAATCATTAATCATGAATCATGAATTGAAATTATGAATTGAATCATGAATCATTAATCGAATCATGAATCATTAATTGAATCATGAATTGAATCATGCATCATAAATTGAATCACGAATTAAATCATGAATTGAATCATGCATCATGAATCATGATTTGAATCATGAATCATGAATTGAATCAAGAATTGAATCATGAATCATGAATCATGAATTGAATCATGAATCATGAATCATGAATCATGAATTGAATAATGAATCATGAATTGAATCATGAATCATGAATTATGAAATGAATCATGAATCTTGAATCATGAATCATGAATCATGAATTTAATTTATAAATTGAATCATGAATCATGAATCATGAATTGAACCATGAATCATAATTCATGAATCATGAGTTGAATAATGAATCATGAATCATGAATTGAATCATGAATCATGAATCAGAATTGAATCATGGATCATGAATCATGAATTGAATAATGAATCATGAATTGAATCATGAATCATGAATCGAATCATGAATCATTAATCATGAATTGAATCATGAATCATGAATCATAAATTGAATCATAAATCATTAATCGAATCATGACTCATGAATTGAATCATGAGTCATGAATTGAATCATGAATCATGAATTGAATCATGAATCATGAATCATGAATTGAAACATAAATCATGAAATATGAATCATGAATTGAATCATGAATCATGAATCATTAATCATGAATCATTAATTGAATCATGAATTGAATCATGAATCATGAATTGAATCATGAATCGTATCATGAATCAAGAATCACGAATCATAAATTGAATCATGAATCATGAATCATGGATTGAATCATGAAACAAGAAACATGAATTGCATCATGAATCATGAATCAAATCATGAATCATGAATCATGAATTGAATCATGAATCATGAATCATGAATCGAATCAAGAATTGAATCATGAATTGAATCATAAATCATTAATTGAATCATGAATCATGAATTGAATCAGGAATTGAATCATGAATCATGAATTGAATCCTGAATCATGAATCATGAATTGAATCATAAATCATGAAATATGAATCATGAATTGAATCATGAATCATGAATCATTAATCATCAATCATGAATCATGAATCATGAATTAAATCATGAATCATTAATCGAATCATGAATCATGAATTGAATCATGAATCATTAATCATGAATCATGAATTGAATAATAAATCATGAATTGAATCATGGAATCATGAATCATGAATTGAATAATGAATCATGAAACATGAATTGAATCATGAATCATGAATCAGAATTGAATCATGGATCATGAATCATGAATTGAATAATGAATCATGAATTGAATCCTGAATCATGATTCGAATCATGAATTGAATCATGAATCATGAATCATGAATAGAATCATGAATTGAATCATGAATCATGAATCATGAATAGAATCATGAATTGAATCATTAATCATGAATTGAATCATGAATCATGAATCATGAATCGAATCATGATTGAATCATAAATCATTAATCGAATAATGAATCATGAATTGAATCATGAATTGAATCATGAATCATGAATTGAATCATGAATTGAACCATGAATTGAATCATAAATCATGAATCATGAATTGAATCATGAATCATGAATCATGAATCATGAATCATGAATTGAATCATGAATCATGAATCATGAATTGAATCATGAATCATGATTTAAATCAGGAATCGAATCATGAATTGAATCATGAATCATGAATTGAATCATGAATCATTAATTGAATCATGAATCATGAATTGAATCATGAATCATTAATTGAATCATGATTCATGAATTGAATCATGAATCATGAATCGAATCATGAATCATGAATCATGAATTGAATCAAAAATCATGAATTGAATCATGAATTGAATGATGAATTGAATCATGAATCATTAATCGAATCATGAATCATTAATTGAATCATGAATTGAATCATGAATTGAATCATGAATCATGAATTAAATCATGAATCATGAATAGAATCATGAATCATGATTTTAATCAGGAATCAAATCATGAATTGAATCATAAATCATGAATTGAATCATGAATCATAAGTCGAATCATGAATTGAATCATGAATCATGAATTGAATCATGAATCACGAATCATAAATTAAATCATGAATCATGAATTGAATCATGAATCATGAATCATGAATTGAATCATGAATCATAAATTGAATCATGAATCATGAATTGAAGCATGAATCATGAATTATATATCGTATCATGAATCATGAATCACGAATAATAAATTTAATCATGAATCATGAATCATGAATTGAATCATGAAGCAAGAAACATGAATTGCATCATGAATCATGAATCGAATCATGAATCATGAATCATGAATTGAATCATGAATCATGAATCATGAATCATGAATCATGAATTGAATCATGAATCATGAATCATGAATCGAATCATGAATCAAGAATTGAATCATGAATTGAATCATGAATCATGAATCATGAATCGAATCATGAATCAAGAATTGAATCATGAATTGAATCATAAATCATTAATCGAATCATGACTCATGAATTGAATCATGAGTCATGAATTGAATCATGAATCATGAATCGAATCATGAATCATGAATCGAATCATGAATCATGAAGTATGAATTGAAACATAAATCATGAAATATGAATCATGAATTGAATCATGAATCATGAATCATTAATCATGAATCATGAATTGAAATTATGAATTGAATCATGAATCATGAATCGAATCATGAATTGAATAATGAATCATGAATTGAATCATGAATTGAACCATGAATTGAATCATAAATCATGAATCATGAATTAAATCATGAATCATGAATCATGAATTGAATCATGAATCATGAATCATGAATTGAATCATAAATCATTAATCGAATAATGAATCATGTATTGAATCATGAATTGAATCAAGAATTGAATAATGAATCATGAATTGAATCATGAATTGAACCATGAATTGAATCATAAATCATGAATCATGAATTGAATCATGAATCATGAATCATGAATTGAATCATGATTCATGAATCATGAATTGAATCATGAATCATGCCTTAAATCAGGAATCGAATCATGAATTCAATCATGAATTATGAATTGAATCATGAATCATTATTTGAATTATGAATCATGAATTGAATCATGAATCATTAATTGAATCATGAATCATGAATTGAATAATGAATCATGAATCAAGAATTGAATCATGAATCACGAATCATAAATTGAATCATGAATCATGAATCACGAATCATAAATTGAATCATGAATCATGAATTGAATCATGAATCATGAATTGAATCATGAATCATGAATTAAAGCATGAATCATGAATTATGAATCGTATCATGAATCATGAATCACGAATTGAATCATGAAACAAGAAACATGAATTGCATCATAAACCATGAATCGAATCATGAATCATGAATCATGAATTGAATCATGAATCATGAATCATGAATCATGAATCATGAATTGAATCATGAATCATGAATCATGAATGAAATCATGAATCAAGAATTGAATCATGAATTGAATCATAAATCATTAATCGAATCATGACTCATGAATTGAATCATGAGTCATGAATTGAATAATGAATCATGAATCGAATCATGAATCATGAATCATGAATTGAATCATGAATCATGAATCATGAATCATGAATTGAATCATGAATCATGAATCATGAATCGAATCATGAATCAAGAATTGAATCATGAATTGAATCATAAATCATTAATCGAATCATGAATCATGAATTGAATCAGGAATTGAATCATGAATCATGAATTGAATCATGAATTGAATAACAAATCATTAATCGAATCATGAATCATGAATTGAATCAGGAATTGAATCATGAATCATGAATTGAATCATGAATCATGAATTGAATCATGAATCATGAATCATGAATTGAATCATGAATTAAATCATGAATCATTAATCGAATCATGAATCATTAATTGAATCATGAATTGAATCATGAATCATAAATTGAATCATGAATTGAATCATGAATTGAATCATGAATCATGAATCATGATTTGAATCATGAATCATGAATTGAAACAAGAATTGAATCATGAATCATGAATCATGAATTGAATCATGAATCATGAATCATGAATTGAATAATGAATCATGAATTGAATCATGAATCATGAAATGAATCATGAATCTTGAATCATGAATCATGAATTGAATCATGAATCATGAATTGAATCATGAATCATAATTCATGAATCATGAATTGAATAATGAATCATGAATCATGAATTGAATCATGATTCATGAATCAGAATTGAATCATGGATCATGAAACATGAATTCAATAATGAATCATGAATTGAATCATGAATCATGAATCGAATCATGAATTGAATCATGAATCATGAATCATGAATTGAATCATGAATTAAATCGTGAATCATGAATTATGAATTGAGTCATGAATCATGAATCATGAATCGAATCATGAATCATGAATTGAATCATGAATTGAATCATAAATCATTAATCGAATTATGAATCATGAATCGAATCATGAATTGAATCATGAATCATGGAATCATGAATTGAATCATGAATTGAATCGTGAATCATGAATCATGAATTGAATCATGAATCATGAATCATGAATCGAATCATGAATCATGAATTGAATCATGAATTGAATCATAAATCATTAATCGAATAATGAATCATGAATCGAATCATTAATCATGAATTGGATCATGAATTGAATCATAAATCATTAATCAAATAATGAATCATGAATTGAATCTTGAATTGAATCATGAATCATGAATTGAATAATGAATTAAACCTTGAATTGAATCATAAATCATTAATCATGAATTGAATCATGAATTTAATAATGAATTAAACATGAATTGAATCATAAATCATTAATCATGAATTGAATCATGGATCATGAATCGAATCATGAATTGAATCATGAATCATGAATCGAATCATGAATTGAATCATGAATCATGAATCATGAATTGAATCATGAATTGAATCATGAATCATGAATCATGAATTGAATCATGAATCATGAATCATGAATCGAATCATGAATTGAATCATGAATCATGAATTTAATCATGAATTAAACCATGAATTGAATCATAAAACATGAATCATGAATTGAATCATGAATCATGAATCATGAATCATGAATTGAATCATGAATCATGAATCATGAATTGAATCATGAATTATGATTTAAATCAGGAATCGAATCATGAATTGAATAATGAATCATGAATTGAATCATGAATCATTAATTGAATCATGAATCATGAATTGAATCATGAATCATGAATCATAAATCGAATCATGAATTGAATCATGAATCATGAATCATGAATTGAATCATGAACCATGAATCATGAATTGAATCATGAATCATGAATTGAATCATGAATCATGAATTAAATCATAAATCATGAATTGAATCATGAATTGAATCATGAATCATTTATCGAATCATGAATCATGAATTGAATCATGAATTGAATCATGAATTGAATCATGAATTGAATCATAAATCATGAATCATGAATTAAAACATGAATCATGAATCATGAATCATGAATTAAATCATGAATCATAAATCATGAATTGAATCATGAATCATGATTTTAATCAGGAATCGAATCATGAATTGAATCATGAATCATAAATCGAATCATGAATTGAATAATGAATCATGAATCATGAATTGAATCATGAATCACGAATCATAAATTGAATCATGAATCATGAATCATGAATTGAATCATGAAACAGGAAACATGAATTGCATCATGAATCATGAATCAAATCATGAATCATGAATCATGAATTGAATCATGAATCATGAATCATGAATTGAATCATGAATCATGAATCATGAATCGAATCATGAATCAAGAATTGAATCATGAATTGAATCATAAATCATTAATCGAATCATGAATCATGAATTGAATCAGGAATTGAATCATGAATCATGAATTGAATCATGAATTGAATAACAAATCATTAATCGAATCATGAATCATGAATTGAATCAGGAATTGAATCATGAATCATGAATTGAATCATGAATCATGAATTGAATCATGAATCATGAATCATGAATTGAATCATGAATTAAATCATGAATCATTAATCGAATCATGAATCATTAATTGAATCATGAATTGAATCATGAATCATAAATTGAATCATGAATTGAATCATGAATTGAATCATGAATCATGAATCATGATTTGAATCATGAATCATGAATTGAAACAAGAATTGAATCATGAATCATGAATCATGAATTGAATCATGAATCATGAATCATGAATTGAATAATGAATCATGAATTGAATCATGAATCATGAAATTAATCATGAATCTTGAATCATGAATCATGAATTGAATCATGAATCATGAATTGAATCATGAATCATAATTCATGAATCATGAATTGAATAATGAATCATGAATCATGAATTGAATCATGATTCATGAATCAGAATTGAATCATGGATCATGAAACATGAATTCAATAATGAATCATGAATTGAATCATGAATCATGAATCGAATCATGAATTGAATCATGAATCATGAATCATGAATTGAATCATGAATTAAATCGTGAATCATGAATTATGAATTGAGTCATGAATCATGAATCATGAATCGAATCATGAATCATGAATTGAATCATGAATTGAATCATAAATCATTAATCGAATTATGAATCATGAATCGAATCATGAATTGAATCATGAATCATGAATCATGAATTGAATCATGAATTGAATCGTGAATCATGAATCATGAATTGAATCATGAATCATGAATCATGAATCGAATCATGAATCATGAATTGAATCATGAATTGAATCATAAATCATTAATCGAATAATGAATCATGAATCGAATCATTAATCATGAATTGGATCATGAATTGAATCATAAATCATTAATCAAATAATGAATCATGAATTGAATCTTGAATTGAATCATGAATCATGAATTGAATAATGAATTAAACCTTGAATTGAATCATAAATCATTAATCATGAATTGAATCATGAATTGAATAATGAATTAAACCATGAATTGAATCATAAATCATTAATCATGAATTGAATCATGGATCATGAATCGAATCATGAATTGAATCATGAATCATGAATCGAATCATGAATTGAATCATGAATCATGAATCATGAATTGAATCATGAATTGAATCATGAATCATGAATCATGAATTGAATCATGAATCATGAATCATGAATCGAATCATGAATTGAATCATGAATCATGAATTTAATCATGAATTAAACCATGAATTGAATCATAAAACATGAATCATGAATTGAATCATGAATCATGAATCATGAATCATGAATTGAATCATGAATCATGAATCATGAATTGAATCATGAATTATGATTTAAATCAGGAATCGAATCATGAATTGAATAATGAATCATGAATTGAATCATGAATCATTAATTGAATCATGAATCATGAATTGAATCATGAATCATGAATCATAAATCGAATCATGAATTGAATCATGAATCATGAATCATGAATTGAATCATGAACCATGAATCATGAATTGAATCATGAATCATGAATTGAATCATGAATCATGAATTAAATCATAAATCATGAATTGAATCATGAATTGAATCATGAATCATTTATCGAATCATGAATCATGAATTGAATCATGAATTGAATCATGAATTGAATCATGAATTGAATCATAAATCATGAATCATGAATTAAAACATGAATCATGAATCATGAATCATGAATTAAATCATGAATCATAAATCATGAATTGAATCATGAATCATGATTTTAATCAGGAATCGAATCATGAATTGAATCATGAATCATAAATCGAATCATGAATTGAATAATGAATCATGAATCATGAATTGAATCATGAATCACGAATCATAAATTGAATATGAATCATGAATTGAATCATGAATCATGAATCATGAATTGAATCATGAATCATGATTAATGAATTGAATCATGAATCATGATAAATGAATTGAATCATAAATCATGAATTATGAATCATAAATTGAATCATGAATCATGAATCATCAATTAATTCATTAATCATTAATTGAATCATGAATCATGAATCATGATTGAATCATGAATCATGAATCATGAATTTCAATCATGAATCATGAATCGAATCATGAATCATGAATCATGAATTGAATCATAAATCATCAATTATGAATCATGAATTGAATCATGAATCATGAATTGAATCATGAGTCATGAATTGAATCATGAATCATGAATTGAATCATGAATCATGAATTGAATCATAAATAATGAATTATGAATCATAAATTGAATCATGAATCATGAATCATGAATTGAATCATGATTAATTAATTGAATCATGAATCATGAATCATGAATTGAATCATGAATCATGACACATGAATTGAATCAAGAATCGAATCATGAATCATGAATAATGAATTGAATCATAAATCATCAATTATGAATCATGAATTGAATCATGAATCATGAATCATGAATCATGAATCATGAATCATGAATCATGAATTAAATCATGAATCTTGAATTGAATCATGAATCATGAATTGAAACATGAATCATAATTCATGAATCATGAATTGAATAATGAATCATGAATCATGAATTGAATCATGATTCATGAATCAGAATTGAATCATGGATCATGAAACATGAATTCAATAATGAATCATGAATTGAATCATGAATCATGAATCGAATCATGAATCGAATCATGAATCATGAATTGAATCATGAATTGAATCATAAATCATTAATCGAATTATGAATCATGAATCGAATCATGAATTGAATCATGAATCATGAATCATGAATTGAATCATGAATTGAATCGTGAATCATGAATCATGAATTGAATCATGAATCATGAATCGAATCATGAATCATGAATTGAATCATGAATTAAATCATAAATCATTAATCGAATAATGAATCATGAATCGAATCATTAATCATGAATTGGATCATGAATTGAATCATAAATCATTAATCAAATAATGAATCATGAATTGAATCTTGAATTGAATCATGAATCATGAATTGAATAATGAATTAAACCATGAATTGAATCATAAATCATTAATCATGAATTGAATCATGAATTGAATAATGAATTAAACCATGAATTGAATCATAAATCATTAATCATGAATTGAATCATGGATCATGAATCGAATCATGAATTGAATCATGAATCATGAATCGAATCATGAATTGAATCATGAATCATGAATCATGAATTGAATCATGAATTGAATCATGAATCATGAATCATGAATTGAATCATGAATCATGAATCATGAATCGAATCATGAATTGAATCATGAATCATGAATTTAATCATGAATTAAACCATGAATTGAATCATAAATCATGAATCATGAATTGAATCATGAATCATGAATCATGAATCATGAATTGAATCATGAATCATGAATCATGAATTGAATCATGAATTATGATTTAAATCAGGAATCGAATCATGAATTGAATAATGAATCATGAATTGAATCATGAATCATTAATTGAATCATGAATCATGAATCATGAATTGAATCATGAATCATGAATCATAAATCGAATCATGAATTGAATCATGAATCATGAATCATGAATTGAATCATGAACCATGAATCATGAATTGAATCATGAATCATGAATTGAATCATGAATCATTAATTAAATCATAAATCATGAATTGAATCATGAATTGAATCATGAATCATTTATCGAATCATGAATCATGAATTGAATCATGAATTGAATCATGAATTGAATCATGAATTGAATCATAAATCATGAATCATGAATTAAAACATGAATCATGAATCATGAATCATGAATTAAATCATGAATCATAAATCATGAATTGAATCATGAATCATGATTTTAATCAGGAATCGAATCATGAATTGAATCATGAATCATAAATCGAATCATGAATTGAATAATGAATCATGAATCATGAATTGAATCATGAATCACGAATCATAAATTGAATATGAATCATGAATTGAATCATGAATCATGAATCATGAATTGAATCATGAATCATGATTAATGAATTGAATCATGAATCATGATAAATGAATTGAATCATAAATCATGAATTATGAATCATAAATTGAATCATGAATCATGAATCATGAATTGAATCATGATTAATTAATTGAATCATGAATCATGAATCATGAATTGAATCATGAATCATGACACATGAATTGAATCAAGAATCGAATCATGAATCATGAACAATGAATTGAATCATAAATCATCAATTATGAATCATGAATTGAATCATGAATCATGAATCATGAATCATGAATCATGAATTAAATCATGAATCTTGAATTGAATCATGAATCATGAATTGAAACATGAATCATGAATCATGAATTGTATCATGAAACAAGAAACATGAATTGCATCATGAATCATGAATCAAATCATGAATCATGAATCATGAATTCAATCATGAATCATGAATCATGAATTATGAATCATGAATTGAATCATGAATCATGAATCATGAATAATGAATCATGAATTGAATCATGAATCATGAATTGAATAATGAATCATGAATTGAAACATGAATCATGAATCATGAATTGTATCATGAATCATGAATCACAAAATAATAAATTGAATCATGAATCATGAATTGAATCATGAAACAAGAAACATGAATTGCATTATGAATCATGAATCAAATCATGAATCATGAATTCAATCATGAATCATGAATCATGAATTATGAATCATGAATTGAATCATGAATCATGAATCATGAATCAAATCATGAATCAAGAATTGAATCATGAATTGAATCATAAATCATTAATCGAATCATGAATCATGAATTGAATCAGGAATTGAATCACAAATCATGAATTGAATCATGAATCATTAATTGAATCATGAATCATGAATTGAATCATGAATCATTAATCGAATCATGAATCATGAATCATGAATTGAATCATAAATCATGAATTGAATCATGAATTGAATCATGAATTGAATCATGAATCATTAATCGAATCATGAATCATTAATTGAATCATGAATCATGAATCATGAATTGAATCATAAATCATGAATTGAATCATGAATTGAATCATGAATTGAATCATGAATCATTAATCGAATCATGAATCATTAATTGAATCATGAATCATGAATAGAATTATGAATCATGAATCATGAATTGAATCATGAATCATGATTTTAATCAGGAATCAAATCATTAATTGAATCATAAATCATGAATCATGAATCATGAATTGAATCATGAATCATGAATTGATTTATGAATCATGAATCGAATCATGAATCATGAATTGAATCATAAATCATCAATTATGAATCATGAATTGAATCATGAATCATGAATCATGAATCATGAATCATGAATTGAATCATAAATCATGAATTGAGTCATGAATCATGAATTGAAGCATGAATCATGAATCGTATCATGAATCATGAATCACGAATCATAAATTGAATCATGAATCATGAATCATGGATTGAATCATGAAACAAGAAACATGAATTGCATCATGAATCATAAATCAAATCAAGAATCATGAATCATGAATTCAATCATGAATCATGAATCATGAATCATGAATTGAATCATGAATCATGAATCATGAATCGAATCCAGAATTGAATCATGAATTGAATCATAAATCATTAATCGAATCATGAATCATGAATTGAATCAGGAATTGAATCATGAGTCATGAATTGAATCCTGAATCATGAATCATGAATTGAATCATAAATCATGAAATATGAATCATGAATTGAATCATGAATCATGAATCATTAATCATGAATCATGAATTGAATCATGAATTAAATCATGAATCATTAATCGAATCATGAATCATGAATTGAATCATGAATTGAATCATGATCATAAATTGAATCATGAATTAAATCATGAATTGAATCATGAATCATGATTTGAATCATGAATCATGAATTGAATCAAGAATTGAATCATGAATCATGAATCATGAAATGAATCATGAATCATTAATCAGGAATCATGAATTGAATTATGAATCATGAATTGAATCATGAATCATGAAATGAATCATGAATCTTGAATCATGAATCATGAATCATGGATTGAGTCATGAATTGAATCATGAATCACGAATCATGAATTGAATCATGAATCATGAATCATGAATTGAATCATGAATCATAAATCATGAATTGAATCATGAATCATAATTCATGAATCATGAATTGAATAATGAATCATGAAACATGAATTGAATCATGAATCATGAATCAGAATTGAATCATGGATCATGAATCATGAATTGAATAATGAATCATGAATTGAATCATGAATCATGAATCGAATTATGAATTGAATAATGAATCATGAAACATGAATTGAATCATGAATCATGAATCAGAATTGAATCATGGATCATGAATCATGAATTGAATAATGAATCATGAATTGAATCATGAATCATGAATCGAATCATGAATTGAATCATGAATCATGAATCATGAATAGAATCATGAATTGAAGCATGAATCATGAATTGAATCATGAATCATGAATCATGAATCGAATCATGAATTATGAATTGAATCATTAATTGAATCATAAATCATTAATCAAATAATGAATCATGAATTGAATCATGAATTTAATCATGAATCATGAATTGAATCATGAATTGAACCATGAATTGAATCATAAATCATGAATCATGAATTGAATCATGAATCATGAATCATGAATCATGAATCATGTATTGAATCATGAATCATGAATCATGAATTGAATCATGAATCATGATTTAAATCAGGAATCGAATCATGAATTGAATCATGAATCATGATTTAAATCAGGAATCGAATCATGAATTGAATCATGAATCATGAATTGAATCATGAATCATTAATTGAATCATGAATCATGAATTGAATCATGAATCATTAATTGAATCATGAATCATGAATCATGAATCAAATCATGAATCATGAATCATGAATTGAATCAAAAATCATGAATTGAATCATGAATTGAATCATGAATTGAATCATGAATCATGAATCATGAATTAAATCATGAATCATGAATCATGAATAGAATCATGAATCATGATTTTAATCAGGAATCAAATCATGAATTGAATCATAAATCATGAATTGAATCATGAATCACGAATCATAAATTGAATCATGAATCATGACACATGAATTGAATCAAGAATCATGAATTGAATCATGATTAATTAATTGAATCATGAATCATGAATCATGAATTGAATCATGAATCATGACACATGAATTGAATCAAGAATCGAATCATGAATCATGAACAATGAATTGAATCATAAATCATCAATTATGAATCATGAATTGAATCATGAATCATGAATCATGAATCATGAATCATGAATTAAATCATGAATCTTGAATTGAATCATGAATCATGAATTGAAACATGAATCATGAATCATGAATTGTATCATGAATCATGAATCACGAATCATAAATTGAATCATGAATCATGAATCATGAATTGAATCATGAAACAAGAAACATGAATTGCATCATGAATCATGAATCAAATCATGAATCATGAATCATGAATTCAATCATGAATCATGAATCATGAATTATGAATCATGAATTGAATCATGAATCATGAATCATGAATAATGAATCATGAATTGAATCATGAATCATGAATTGAATAATGAATCATGAATTGAAACATGAATCATGAATCATGAATTGTATCATGAATCATGAATCACAAATAATAAATTGAATCATGAATCATGAATTGAATCATGAAACAAGAAACATGAATTGCATTATGAATCATAAATCAAATCATGAATCATGAATCATGAATTCAATCATGAATCATGAATCATGAATTATGAATCATGAATTGAATCATGAATCATGAATCATGAATCAAATCATGAATCAAGAATTGAATCATGAATTGAATCATAAATCATTAATCGAATCATGAATCATGAATTGAATCAGGAATTGAATCACAAATCATGAATTGAATCATGAATCATTAATTGAATCATGAATCATGAATTTAATCATGAATCATTAATCGAAATCATGAATCATGAATTGAATCATAAATCATGAATTGAATCATGAATTGAATCATGAATTGAATCATGAATCATTAATCGAATCATGAATCATTAATTGAATCATGAATCATGAATCATGAATTGAATCATAAATCATGAATTGAATCATGAATTGAATCATGAATTGAATCATGAATCATTAATCGAATCATGAATCATTAATTGAATCATGAATCATGAATAGAATCATGAATCATGAATCATGAATTGAATCATGAATCATGATTTTAATCAGGAATCAAATCATTAATTGAATCATAAATCATGAATCATGAATCATGAATTGAATCATGAATCATGAATCATGAATTGATTTATGAATCATGAATCGAATCATGAATCATGAATTGAATCATAAATCATCAATTATGAATCATGAATTGAATCATGAATCATGAATCATGAATCATGAATCATGAATCATGAATTGAATCATAAATCATGAATTGAGTCATGAATCATGAATTGAAGCATGAATCATGAATCGTATCATGAATCATGAATCACGAATCATAAATTGAATCATGAATCATGAATCATGGATTGAATCATGAAACAAGAAACATGAATTGCATCATGAATCATAAATCAAATCAAGAATCATGAATCATGAATTCAATCATGAATCATGAATCATGAATCATGAATTGAATCATGAATCATGAATCATGAATCGAATCCAGAATTGAATCATGAATTGAATCATAAATCATTAATCGAATCATGAATCATGAATTGAATCAGAATTGAATCATGAGTCATGAATTGAATCCTGAATCATGAATCATGAATTGAATCATAAATCATGAAATATGAATCATGAATTGAATCATGAATCATGAATCATTAATCATGAATCATGAAATTGAATCATGAATTAAATCATGAATCATTAATCGAATCATGAATCATGAATTGAATCATGAATTGAATCATGAATCATAAATTGAATCATGAATTAAATCATGAATTGAATCATGAATCATGATTTGAATCATGAATCATGAATTGAATCAAGATTGAATCATGAATCATGAATCATGAAATGAATCATGAATCATTAATCAGGAATCATGAATTGAATTATGAATCATGAATTGAATCATGAATCATGAAATGAATCATGAATCTTGAATCATGAATCATGAATCATGGATTGAGTCATGAATTGAATCATGAATCACGAATCATGAATTGAATCATGAATCATGAATCATGAATTGAATCATGAATCATAAATCATGAATTGAATCATGAATCATAATTCATGAATCATGAATTGAATAATGAATCATGAAACATGAATTGAATCATGAATCATGAATCAGAATTGAATCATGGATCATGAATCATGAATTGAATAATGAATCATGAATTGAATCATGAATCATGAATCGAATTATGAATTGAATAATGAATCATGAAACATGAATTGAATCATGAATCATGAATCAGAATTGAATCATGGATCATGAATCATGAATTGAATAATGAATCATGAATTGAATCATGAATCATGAATCGAATCATGAATTGAATCATGAATCATGAATCATGAATAGAATCATGAATTGAAGCATGAATCATGAATTGAATCATGAATCATGAATCATGAATCGAATCATGAATTATGAATTGAATCATTAATTGAATCATAAATCATTAATCAAATAATGAATCATGAATTGAATCATGAATTGAATCATGAATTTAATCATGAATCATGAATTGAATCATGAATTGAACCATGAATTGAATCATAAATCATGAATCATGAATTGAATCAGGGGCAGCACAGTGGCGAAGTGGTAGCACTTCTGCCTCACAGCGCTAGGGTCATGAGTTCAATTCCCGACCACGGCCTTATCTGTGCGGAGTTTGTATGTTCTCCCTGTGATTGCGTGGGTTTCCTCCGGGTGCTCCGGTTTCCTCCCACACTCCAAAAACATACTAGTAGGTTAATTGGTTGCTATCAAAATTGACCCTAGTCTCTACCTGTCTGTCTGTCTCCCTCTCTATGTGTGTGAGTGTGTGTCTATATTAGGGAATTTAGACTGTAAGCTCCAATGGGGCAGGGACAGATGTGAATGAGTTCTCTGTACAGCGCTGCGGAGTCAGTGGCGCTATATAAATAAATGATGATGATGATGATGATGATGAATCATGAATCATGAATCATGAATCATGTATTGAATCATGAATCATGAATCATGAATTGAATCATGAATCATGATTTAAATCAGGAATCGAATCATGAATTGAATCATGAATCATGATTTAAATCAGGAATCGAATCATGAATTGAATCATGAATCATTAATTGAATCATGAATCATGAATCATGAATCAAATCATGAATCATGAATCATGAATTGAATCAAAAATCATGAATTGAATCATGAATTGAATCATGAATTGAATCATGAATCATGAATCATGAATTAAATCATGAATCATGAATCATGAATAGAATCATGAATCATGATTTTAATCAGGAATCAAATCATGAATTGAATCATAAATCATGAATTGAATCATGAATCACGAATCATAAATTGAATCATGAATCATGAATTGAATCATGAATCATTAATTGAATCATGAATCATGAATTGAATCATGGAATCATGAATCAAATTATGAATCATGAATCATGAATCGAATCATGAATCATTAATTGAATCATGAATTGAATCATGAATTGAATCATGAATCATGAATCATGAATTAAATCATGAATCATGAATCATGAATAGAATCATGAATCATGATTTTAATCAGGAATCAAATCATGAATTGAATCATAAATCATGAATTGAATCATGAATCATAAGTCGAATCATGAATTGAATAATGAATCATGAATCATGAATTGAATCATGAATCACGAATCATAAATTGAATCATGAATCATGAATTGAATCATGAATCATGAATCATGAATTGAATCATGAATCATGAATTGAATCATGAATCATGAATTGAAGCATATATCATGGATTATGAATCGTATCATGAATCATGAATCACGAATAATAAATTTAATCATGAATCATGAATCATGAATTGAATCATGAAACAAGAAACATGAATTGCATCATGAATCATGAATCGAATCATGAATCATGAATCATTAATCGAATCATGAATCATTAATTGAATCATGAATCGAATCATGAATCAAGAATTAAATCATGAATTGAATCATAAATCATTAATCGAATCATGACTTATGAATTGAATCATGAGTCATGAATTGAATCATGAATCATGAATCGAATCATGAATCATGAATCGAATCATGAATCATGAAGTATGAATTGAAACATAAATCATGAAATATGAATCATGAATTGAATCATGAATCATGAATCATTAATCATGAATCATGAATTGAAATTATGAATTGAATCATGAATCATGAATCGAATCATGAATTGAATAATGAATCATGAAACATAAATTGAATCATGAATCATGAATCAGAATTGAATCATGGATCATGAATCATGAATTGAATAATGAATAATGAATTGAATCATGAATCATGAATCGAATCATGAATTGAATCATGAATCATGAATCATGAATAGAATCATGAATTGAATCATGAATCATGAATTGAATCATGAATCATGAATCATGAATCATGAATTGAATCATGAATCATGAATCATGAATCGAATCATGAATCATGAATTGAATCATGAATGGAATCATAAATCATTAATCGAATAATGAATCATGTATTGAATCATTAATTGAATCATGAATTGAATCATGAATCATGAATTGAATCATGAATTGAACCATGAATTGAATCATAAATCATGAATCATGAATTGAATCATGAATCATGAATCATGAATTGAATCATGAATTATGATTTAAATCAGGAATCGAATCATGAATTGAATCATGAATTATGAATTGAATCATGAATCATGAATTGAATCATGAATCATGAATTGAATCATGAATCATGAATCGAATCATGAATCATGAATCATGAATTGAATCAAAAATCATGAATTGAATCATGAATTGAATCATGAATTGAATCATGAATTGAATCATGAATCATTAATCGAATCATGAATCATTAATTGAATCATGAATTGAATCATGAATTGAATCATGAATCATGAATCATGAATTAAATCATGAATCATGAATCATGAATAGAATCATGAATCATGATTTTAATCAGGAATCAAATCATGAATTGAATCATAAATCATGAATTGAATCATGAATCATAAGTCGAATCATGAATTGAATAATGAATCATGAATCATGAATTGAATCATGAATCACGAATCATAAATTGAATCATGAATCATGAATCACGAATCATAAATTGAATCATGAATCATGAATTGAATCATGAATAATGAATTGAAGCATGAATCATGAATTATGAATCGTATCATGAATCATGAATCACGAATTGAATCATGAAACAAGAAACATGAATTGCATCATGAATCATGAATCGAATCATGAATCATGAATCATGAATTGAATCATGAATCATGAATCATGAATCATGAATCATGAATTGAATCATGAATCATGAATCATGAATCGAATCATGAATCAAGAATTGAATCATGAATTGAATCATAAATCATTAATCGAATCATGACTCATGAATTGAATCATGAATCATGAATTGAATCATGAATCATGAATTGAAACATAAATCATGAAATATGAATCATGAATTGAATCATGAATCATGAATCATTAATCATGAATCATGAATTGAAATTATGAATTGAATCATGAATCATTAATCGAATCATGAATCATTAATTGAATCATGAATTGAATCATGAATCATAAATTGAATCACGAATTAAATCATGAATTGAATCATGCATCATGAATCATTTGAATCATGAATCATGAATTGAATCATGAATCATGAATCATGAATCATGAATTGAATAATGAATCATGAATTGAATCATGAATCATGAATTATGAAATGAATCATGAATCTTGAATCATGAATCATGAATCATGAATTTAATTTATAAATTGAATCATGAATCATTTATCATGAATTGAACTATGAATCATAATTCATGAATCATGAGTTGAATAATGAATCATGAATCATGAATTGAATCATGAATCATGAATCAGAATTGAATCATGGATCATGAATCATGAATTGAATAATGAATCATGAATTGAATCCTGAATCATGAATCGAATCATGAATCATTAATCATGAATTGAATCATGAATCATGAATCATGAATTGAATCATAAATCATTAATCGAATCATGACTCATGAATTGAATCATGAGTCATGAATTGAATCATGAATCATGAATTGAATCATGAATCATGAATCATGAATTGAAACATAAATCATGAAATATGAATCATGAATTGAATCATGAATCAGGAATCATTAATAATGAATCATTAATTGAATCATGAATTGAATCATGAATCATAAATTGAATCACGAATTAAATCATGAATTGAATCATGCATCATGAATCATGATTTGAATCATGAATCATGAATTGAATCATGAATCGTATCATGAATCAAGAATCACGAATCATAAATTGAATCATGAATCATGAATCATGGATTGAATCATGAAACAAGAAACATGAATTGCATCATGAATCATGAATCAAATCATGAATCATGAATCATGAATTGAATCATGAATCATGAATCATGAATCGAATCAAGAATTGAATCATGAATTGAATCATAAATCATTAATCGAATCATGAATCATGAATTGAATCAGGAATTGAATCATGAATCATGAATTGAATCCTGAATCATGAATCATGAATTGAATCATAAATCATGAAATATGAATCATGAATTGAATCATGAATCATGAATCATTAATCATCAATCATGAATCATGAATCATGAATTAAATCATGAATCATTAATCGAGTCATGAATCATGAATTGAATCATGAATCATTAATCATGAATCATGAATTGAATAATAAATCATGAATTGAATCATGAATCATGAATCATGAAATGAATCATGAATCTTGAATCATGAATCATGAATCATGGATTGAATCATGAATTGAATCATGAATCACGAATCATGAATTGAATAATGAATCATGAAACATGAATTGAATCATGAATCATGAATCAGAATTGAATCATGGATCATGAATCATGAATTGAATAATGAATCATGAATTGAATCATGAATCATGAATCGAATCATGAATTTAATAATGAATCATGAAACATGAATTGAATCATTAATCATGAATCAGAATTGAATCATTGATCATGAATCATGAATTGAATAATGAATCATGAATTGAATCCTGAATCATGAATCGAATCATGAATTGAATCATGAATCATGAATCATGAATAGAATCATGAATTGAATCATGAATCATGAATCATGAATAGAATCATGAATTGAATCATGAATCATGAATTGAATCATGAATCATGAATCGAATCATGAATTGAATCATAAATCATGAATCAAATAATGAATCATGAATTGAATCATGAATCATGAATTGAATCATAAATCATGAATCATGAATCATGAATCATGAATTGAATCATGAATCATGAATCATGAATTGAATCATGAATCATGATTTAAATCAGGAATCGAATCATGAATTGAATCATGAATCATGAATTGAATCATGAATCATTAATTGAATCATGAATCATGAATTGAATCATGAATTATTAATTGAATCATGATTCAATGAATTGAATCATGAATCATGAATCGAATCATGAATCATGAATCATGAATTGAATCAAAAATCATGAATTGAATCATGAATTGAATGATGAATTGAATCATGAATCATTAATCGAATCATGAATCATTAATTGAATCATGAATTGAATCATGAATTGAATCATGAATCATGAATTAAATCATGAATCATGAATCATGAATAGAATCATGAATCATGATTTTAATCAGGAATCAAATCATGAATTGAATCATAAATCATGAATTGAATCATGAATCATAAGTCGAATCATGAATTGAATCATGAATCATGAATTGAATCATGAATCACGAATCATAAATTAAATCATGAATCATGAATTGAATCATGAATCATGAATCATGAATTGAATCATGAATCATAAATTGAATCATGAATCATGAATTGAAGCATGGATCATGAATTATATATCGTATCATGAATCATGAATCACGAATAATAAATTTAATCATGAATCATGAATCATGAATTGAATCATGAAACAAGAAACATGAATTGCATCATGAATCATGAATCGAATCATGAATCATGAATTCAATCATGAATCATGAATCATGAATCATGAATCATGAATTGAATCATGAATCATGAATCATGAATCGAATCATGAATCAAGAATTGAATCATGAATTGAATCATAAATCATTAATCGAATCATGACTCATGAATTGAATCATGAGTCATGAATTGAATCATGAATCATGAATCGAATCATGAATCATGAATCGAATCATGAATCATGAAGTATGAATTGAAACATAAATCATGAAATATGAATCATGAATTGAATCATGAATCATGAATCATTAATCATGAATCATTAATTGAAATTATGAATTGAATCATGAATCATGAATCGAATCATGAATTGAATAATGAATCATGAATTGAATCATGAATTGAACCATGAATTGAATCATAAATCATGAATCATGAATTAAATCATGAATCATGAATCATGAATTGAATCATGAATCATGAATCATGAATTGAATCATAAATCATTAATTGAATAATGAATCATGTATTGAATCATGAATTGAATCAAGAATTGAATAATGAATCATGAATTGAATCATGAATTGAACCATGAATTGAATCATAAATCATGAATCATGAATTGAATCATGAATCATGAATCATGAATTGAATCATGAATCATGCCTTAAATCAGGAATCGAATCATGAATTCAATCATGAATCATGAATTGAATCATGAATCATTATTTGAATCATGAATCATGAATTGAATCATGAATCATTAATTGAATCATGAATCATGAATTGAATAATGAATCATGAATCAAGAATTGAATCATGAATCACGAATCATAAATTCAATCATGAATCATGAATCACGTATCATAAATTGAATCATGAATCATGAATTGAATCATGAATCATGAATTGAATCATGAATCATGAATTAAAGCATGAATCATGAATTATGAATCGTATCATGAATCATGAATCACGAATTGAATCATGAAACAAGAAACATGAATTGCATCATAAACCATGAATCGAATCATGAATCATGAATCATGAATTGAATCATGAATCATGAATCATGAATCATGAATCATGAATTGAATCATGAATCATGAATCATGAATCAAATCATGAATCAAGAATCATGAATCATGAATTGAATCATGAATCATGAATCATGAATCAAATCATGAATCAAGAATTGAATCATGAATTGAATCATAAATCATTAATCGAATCATGACTCATGAATTGAATCATGAGTCATGAATTGAATCATGAATCATGAATCGAATCATGAATCATGAATCATGAATTGAATCATGAATCATGAATCATGAATCATGAATCATGAATTGAATCATGAATCATGAATCATGAATCGAATCATGAATCAAGAATTGAATCATGAATTGAATCATAAATCATTAATCGAATCATGACTCATGAATTGAATCATAAGTCATGAATTGAATCATGAATCATGAATCGAATCATGAATCATGAATCGAATCATGAATCATGAATCATGAATTGAAACATAAATCATGAAATATGAATCATGAATTGAATCATGAATCATGAATCATTAATCATGAATCATGAATTGAAATTATGAATTGAATCATGAATCATTAATCGAATCATGAATCATGAATTGAATCATGAATTGAATCAGGAATCATAAATTGAATCACGAATTAAATCATGAATTGAATCATGCATCATGAATCATGATTTGAATCATGAATCATGAATTGAATCAAGAATTGAATCATGAATCATGAATCATGAATTGAATCATGAATCATGAATCATGAATCATGAATTGAATAATGAATCATGAAATGAATA
>NW_027446114.1:0-85025 GCF_038048845.1 Mixophyes fleayi | reverse complement strand
TCCCACAATTATCAACTTTCTAAGTCTTTCTGAGCAGGAGAAATCGCAAAACATAGTCATTTCTTCATTGCCGTCCAAAAACAACGCTTTTTTACACTCCGGTCTCCCTTTCTCTTGGAAACAATGACTTACATCAATTATTTTACATAATTCTTGTTTCTCATGACATTTCTTACATTGCCCACAATTATCAACTTCTAAGTCTTTCTGAGCAGGAGAAATCGCAAAACATAGTCATTTCTTCATTGCCGTCCAAAAACAACGCTTTTTTACACTCCTGTCTCCCTTTCTCTTGGAAACAATGACTTACATCAATTCTTTTACATAATTCTTGTTTCTCATGACATTTCTAACATTGCCCACAATTATCAACTTTCTAAGTCTTTCTGAGCAGGAGAAATCGCAAAACATAGTCATTTCTTCATTGCCGTCCAAAAACAACGCTTTTTTACACTCCGGTCTCCCTTTCTCTTGGAAACAATGACTTACATCAATTCTTTTACATAATTCTTGTTTCTCATGACATTTCTAACATTGCCCACAATTATCAACTTTCTAAGTCTTTCTGAGCAAGAGAAATCGCAAAACAGTCATTTCTTCATTGCCGTCCAAAAACAACGCTTTTTTACACTCCGATCTCCCTTTCTCTTGGAAACAATGACTTACATCAATTCTTTTACATAATTCTTGTTTCTCATGACATTTCTAACATTGCCCACAATTATCAACTTTCTAAGTCTTTCTGAGCAGGAGAAATCGCAAAACAGTCATTTCTTCATTGGCGTCCAAAAACAACGCTTTTTTACACTCCTGTCTCCCTTTCTCTTGGAAACAATGACTTACATCAATTCTTTTACATAATTCTTGTTTCTCATGACAGTTCTAACATTGCCCACAATTATCAACTTTCTAAGTCTTTCTGAGCAGGAGAAATCGCAAAACAGTCATTTCTTCATTGCCGTCCAAAAACAAGGCTTTTTTACACTCCGGTCTCCCTTTCTCTTGGAAACAATGACTTACATCAATTCTTTTACATAATTCTTGTTTATCATGACAGTTCTAACATTGCCCACAATTATCAACTTTCTAAGTCTTTCTGAGCAGGAGAAATCGCAAACATAGTCATTTCTTCATTGCCGTTCAAAAACAACGCTTTTTTACACTCCTGTCTCCCTTTCTCTTGGAAACAATGACTTACATCAATTCTTTTACATAATTCTTGTTTCTCATGACATTTCTAACATTGCCCACAATTATCAACTTTCTAAGTCTTTCTGAGCAGGAGAAATCGCAAAACATAGTCATTTCTTCATTGCCGTCCAAAAACAACGCTTTTTTACACTCCGGTCTCCCTTTCTCTTGGAAACAATGACTTACATCAATTCTTTTACATAATTCTTGTTTCTCATGACATTTCTAACATTGCCCACAATTATCAACTTTCTAAGTCTTTCTGAGCAGGAGAAATCGCAAAACAGTCATTTCTTCATTGGCGTCCAAAAACAACGCTTTTTTACACTCCTGTCTCTCCCTTTCTCTTGGAAACAATGACTTACATCAATTCTTTTACATAATTCTTGTTTCTCATGACAGTTCTAACATTGCCCACAATTATCAACTTTCTAAGTCTTTCTGAGCAGGAGAAATCGCAAAACAGTCATTTCTTCATTGCCGTCCAAAAACAAGGCTTTTTTACACTCCGGTCTCCCTTTCTCTTGGAAACAATGACTTACATCAATTCTTTTACATAATTCTTGTTTCTCATGACAGTTCTAACATTGCCCACAATTATCAACTTTCTAAGTCTTTCTGAGCAGGAGAAATCGCAAAACATAGTCATTTCTTCATTGCCGTCCAAAAACAAGGCTTTTTTACACTCCGGTCTCCCTTTCTCTTGGAAACAATGACTTACATCAATTATTTTACATAATTCTTGTTTCTCATGACATTTCTTACATTGCCCACAATTATCAACTTTCTAAGTCTTTCTGAGCAGGAGAAATCGCAAAACATAGTCATTTCTTCATTGCCGTCCAAAAACAACGCTTTTTTACACTCCTGTCTCCCTTTCTCTTGGAAACAATGACTTACATCAATTCTTTTACATAATTCTTGTTTCTCATGACATTTCTAACATTGCCCACAATTATCAACTTTCTAAGTCTTTCTGAGCAGGAGAAATCGCAAAACATAGTCATTTCTTCATTGCCGTCCAAAAACAACGCTTTTTTACACTCCGGTCTCCCTTTCTCTTGGAAACAATGACTTACATCAATTCTTTTACATAATTCTTGTTTCTCATGACATTTCTAACATTGCCCACAATTATCAACTTTCTAAGTCTTTCTGAGCAAGAGAAATCGCAAAACAGTCATTTCTTCATTGCCGTCCAAAAACAACGCTTTTTACACTCCGATCTCCCTTTCTCTTGGAAACAATGACTTACATCAATTCTTTTACATAATTCTTGTTTCTCATGACATTTCTAACATTGCCCACAATTATCAACTTTCTAAGTCTTTCTGAGCAGGAGAAATCGCAAAACAGTCATTTCTTCATTGGCGTCCAAAAACAACGCTTTTTTACACTCCTGTCTCCCTTTCTCTTGGAAACAATGACTTACATCAATTCTTTTACATAATTCTTGTTTCTCATGACAGTTCTAACATTGCCCACAATTATCAACTTTCTAAGTCTTTCTGAGCAGGAGAAATCGCAAAACAGTCATTTCTTCATTGCCGTCCAAAAACAAGGCTTTTTTACACTCCGGTCTCCCTTTCTCTTGGAAACAATGACTTACATCAATTCTTTTACATAATTCTTGTTTATCATCACAGTTCTAACATTGCCCACAATTATCAACTTTCTAAGTCTTTCTGAGCAGGAGAAATCGCAAAACATAGTCATTTCTTCATTGCCGTTCAAAAACAACGCTTTTTTACACTCCGGTCTCCCTTTCTCTTGGAAACAATGACTTACATCAATTCTTTTACATAATTCTTGTTTCTCATGACATTTCTAACATTGCCCACAATTATCAACTTTCTAAGTCTTTCTGAGCAGGAGAAATCGCAAAACATAGTCATTTCTTCATTGCCGTCCAAAAACAACGCTTTTTTACACTCCGGTCTCCCTTTCTCTTGGAAACAATGACTTACATCAATTCTTTTACATAATTCTTGTTTCTCATGACATTTCTAACATTGCCCACAATTATCAACTTTCTAAGTCTTTCTGAGCAAGAGAAATCGCAAAACAGTCATTTCCTTATTGCCTTCCAAAAACAACGCTTTTTTACACTCCTGTCTCCCTTTCTCTTGGAAACAATGACTTACATCAATTCTTTTACATAATTCTTGTTTCTCATGACATTTCTAACATTGCCCACAATTATCAACTTTCTAAGTCTTTCTGAGCAGGAGAAATCGCAAAACATAGTCATTTCTTCATTGCCGTCCAAAAACAACGCTTTTTTACACTCCGGTCTCCCTTTCTCTTGGAAACAATGACTTACATCAATTCTTTTACATAATTCTTGTTTCTCATGACATTTCTAACATTGCCCACAATTATCAACTTTCTAAGTCTTTCTGAGCAGGAGAAATCGCAAAACAGTCATTTCTTCATTGCCGTCCAAAAACAACGCTTTTTTACACTCCGGTCTCCCTTTCTCTTGGAAACAATGACTTACATCAATTCTTTTACATAATTCTTGTTTCTCATGACATTTCTAACATTTCCCACAATTATCAACTTTCTAAGTCTTTCTGAGCAGGAGAAATCGCAAAACATAGTCATTTCTTCATTGCCGTCCAAAAACAACGCTTTTTTACACTCCGGTCTCCCTTTCTCTTGGAAACAATGACTTCCATCAATTATTTTACATAATTCTTGTTTCTCATGACATTTCTTACATTGCCCACAATTATCAACTTTCTAAGTCTTTCTGAGCAGGAGAAATCGCAAAACATAGTCATTTCTTCATTGCCGTCCAAAAACAACGCTTTTTTACACTCCTGTCTCCCTTTCTCTTGGAAACAATGACTTACATCAATTCTTTTACATAATTCTTGTTTCTCATGACATTTCTAACATTGCCCACAATTATCAACTTTCTAAGTCTTTCTGAGCAAGAGAAATCGCAAAACAGTCATTTCTTCATTGCCGTCCAAAAACAACGCTTTTTTACACTCCGGTCTCCCTTTCTCTTGGAAACAATGACTTACATCAATTCTTTTACATAATTCTTGTTTCTCATGACATTTCTAACATTTCCCACAATTATCAACTTTCTAAGTCTTTCTGAGCAGGAGAAATCGCAAAACATAGTCATTTCTTCATTGCCGTCCAAAAACAACGCTTTTTTACACTCTGGTCTCCCTTTCTCTTGGAAACAATGACTTACATCAATTATTTTACATAATTCTTGTTTCTCATGACATTTCTTACATTGCCCACAATTATCAACTTTCTAAGTCTTTCTGAGCAGGAGAAATCGCAAAACATAGTCATTTCTTCATTGCCGTCCAAAAACAACGCTTTTTTACACTCCGGTCTCCCTTTCTCTTGGAAACAATGACTTACATCAATTCTTTTACATAATTCTTGTTTCTCATGACATTTCTAACATTGCCCACAATTATCAACTTTCTAAGTCTTTCTGAGCAAGAGAAATCGCAAAACAGTCATTTCCTTATTGCCTTCCAAAAACAACGCTTTTTTACACTCCTGTCTCCCTTTCTCTTGGAAACAATGACTTACATCAATTCTTTTACATAATTCTTGTTTCTCATGACATTTCTAACATTGCCCACAATTATCAACTTTCTAAGTCTTTCTGAGCAGGAGAAATCGCAAAACATAGTCATTTCTTCATTGCCGTCCAAAAACAACGCTTTTTTACACTCCTGTCTCCCTTTCTCTTGGAAACAATGACTTACATCAATTCTTTTACATAATTCTTGTTTCTCATGACATTTCTAACATTGCCCACAATTATCAACTTTCTAAGTCTTTCTGAGCAGGAGAAATCGCAAAACATAGTCATTTCTTCATTGCCGTCCAAAAACAACGCTTTTTTACACTCCGGTCTCCCTTTCTCTTGGAAACAATGACTTACATCAATTCTTTTACATAATTCTTGTTTCTCATGACATTTCTAACATTGCCCACAATTATCAACTTTCTAAGTCTTTCTGAGCAAGAGAAATCGCAAAACAGTCATTTCTTCATTGCCGTCCAAAAACAACGCTTTTTTACACTCCGATCTCCCTTTCTCTTGGAAACAATGACTTACATCAATTCTTTTACATAATTCTTGTTTCTCATGACATTTCTAACATTGCCCACAATTATCAACTTTCTAAGTCTTTCTGAGCAAGAGAAATCGCAAAAGAGTCATTTCCTTATTGCCTTCCAAAAACAACGCTTTTTTACACTCCTGTCTCCCTTTCTCTTGGAAACAATGACTTACATCAATTCTTTTACATAATTCTTGTTTCTCATGACATTTCTAACATTGCCCACAATTATCAACTTTCTAAGTCTTTCTTAACAAGAAAAATCACAAAATAGTCATTTCTTCATTGCCGTCCAAAAACAACGCTTTTTTACACTCCGGGCTCCCTTTCTCTTGGAAACAATGACTTACATCAATTTTTTTACATAATTCTTGTTTCTCATGACATTTCTAACATTGCCCACAATTATCAACTTTCTAAGTCTTTCTGAGCAGGAGAAATCGCAAAACATAGTCATTTCTTCATTGCCGTCCAAAAACAACGCTTTTTTACACTCCGGTCTCCCTTTCTCTTGGAAACAATGACTTACATCAATTCTTTTACATAATTCTTGTTTCTCATGACATTTCTAACATTGCCCACAATTATCAACTTTCTAAGTCTTTCTGAGCAGGAGAAATCGCAAAACAGTCATTTCTTCATTGCCGTCCAAAAACAACGCTTTTTTACACTCCGGTCTCCCTTTCTCTTGGAAACAATGACTTACATCAATTCTTTTACATAATTCTTGTTTCTCATGACATTTCTAACATTTCCCACAATTATCAACTTTCTAAGTCTTTCTGAGCAGGAGAAATCGCAAAACATAGTCATTTCTTCATTGCCGTCCAAAAACAACGCTTTTTTACACTCCGGTCTCCCTTTCTCTTGGAAACAATGACTTCCATCAATTATTTTACATAATTCTTGTTTCTCATGACATTTCTTACATTGCCCACAATTATCAACTTTCTAAGTCTTTCTGAGCAGGAGAAATCGCAAAACATAGTCATTTCTTCATTGCCGTCCAAAAACAACGCTTTTTTACACTCCGGTCTCCCTTTCTCTTGGAAACAATGACTTACATCAATTCTTTTACATAATTCTTGTTTCTCATGACATTTCTAACATTGCCCACAATTATCAACTTTCTAAGTCTTTCTGAGCAGGAGAAATCGCAAAACAGTCATTTCTTCATTGCCGTCCAAAAACAACGCTTTTTTACACTCCGGTCTCCCTTTCTCTTGGAAACAATGACTTACATCAATTCTTTTACATAATTCTTGTTTCTCATGACATTTCTAACATTTCCCACAATTATCAACTTTCTAAGTCTTTCTGAGCAGGAGAAATCGCAAAACATAGTCATTTCTTCATTGCCGTCCAAAAACAACGCTTTTTTACACTCCGGTCTCCCTTTCTCTTGGAAACAATGACTTACATCAATTATTTTACATAATTCTTGTTTCTCATGACATTTCTTACATTGCCCACAATTATCAACTTTCTAAGTCTTTCTGAGCAGGAGAAATCGCAAAACATAGTCATTTCTTCATTGCCGTCCAAAAACAACGCTTTTTTACACTCCTGTCTCCCTTTCTCTTGGAAACAATGACTTACATCAATTCTTTTACATAATTCTTGTTTCTCATGACATTTCTAACATTGCCCACAATTATCAACTTTCTAAGTCTTTCTGAGCAAGAGAAATCGCAAAACAGTCATTTCTTCATTGCCGTCCAAAAACAACGCTTTTTTACACTCCGGTCTCCCTTTCTCTTGGAAACAATGACTTACATCAATTTTTTTACATAATTCTTGTTTCTCATGACATTTCTAACATTGCCCACAATTATCAACTTTCTAAGTCTTTCTGAGCAGGAGAAATCGCAAAACATAGTCATTTCTTCATTGTCGTCCAAAAACAACGCTTTTTTACACTCCGGTCTCCCTTTCTCTTGGAAACAATGACTTACATCAATTCTTTTACATAATTCTTGTTTCTCATGACATTTCTAACATTGCCCACAATTATCAACTTTCTAAGTCTTTCTGAGCAGGAATAATCGCAAAACATAGTCATTTCTTCATTGCCGTCCAAAAACAACGCTTTTTTACACTCCTGTCTCCCTTTCTCTTGGAAACAATGACTTACATCAATTCTTTTAAATAATTCTTGTTTCTCATGACATTTCTAACATTGCCCACAATTATCAACTTTCTAAGTCTTTCTGAGCAAGAGAAATCGCAAAACAGTCATTTCTTCATTGCCGTCCAAAAACAACGCTTTTTTACACTCCGGTCTCCCTTTCTCTTGGAAACAATGACTTACATCAATTCTTTTACATAATTCTTGTTTCTCATGACATTTCTTACATTGCCCACAATTATCAACTTTCTAAGTCTTTCTGAGCAGGAGAAATCGCAAAACATAGTCATTTCTTCATTGCCGTCCAAAAACAACGCTTTTTTACACTCCTGTCTCCCTTTCTCTTGGAAACAATGACTTACATCAATTCTTTTACATAATTCTTGTTTCTCATGACATTTCTAACATTGCCCACAATTATCAACTTTCTAAGTCTTTCTGAGCAAGAGAAATCGCAAAACAGTCATTTCTTCATTGCCGTCCAAAAACAACGCTTTTTTACACTCCGGTCTCCCTTTCTCTTGGAAACAATGACTTACATCAATTTTTTTACATAATTCTTGTTTCTCATGACATTTCTAACATTGCCCACAATTATCAACTTTCTAAGTCTTTCTGAGCAGGAGAAATCGCAAAACATAGTCATTTCTTCATTGTCGTCCAAAAACAACGCTTTTTTACACTCCGGTCTCCCTTTCTCTTGGAAACAATGACTTACATCAATTCTTTTACATAATTCTTGTTTCTCATGACATTTCTAACATTGCCCACAATTATCAACTTTCTAAGTCTTTCTGAGCAGGAATAATCGCAAAACATAGTCATTTCTTCATTGCCGTCCAAAAACAACGCTTTTTTACACTCCTGTCTCCCTTTCTCTTGGAAACAATGACTTACATCAATTCTTTTAAATAATTCTTGTTTCTCATGACATTTCTAACATTGCCCACAATTATCAACTTTCTAAGTCTTTCTGAGCAAGAGAAATCGCAAAACAGTCATTTCTTCATTGCCGTCCAAAAACAACGCTTTTTTACACTCCGGTCTCCCTTTCTCTTGGAAACAATGACTTACATCAATTCTTTTACATAATTCTTGTTTCTCATGACATTTCTTACATTGCCCACAATTATCAACTTTCTAAGTCTTTCTGAGCAGGAGAAATCGCAAAACATAGTCATTTCTTCATTGCCGTCCAAAAACAACGCTTTTTTACACTCCTGTCTCCCTTTCTCTTGGAAACAATGACTTACATCAATTCTTTTACATAATTCTTGTTTCTCATGACATTTCTAACATTGCCCACAATTATCAACTTTCTAAGTCTTTCTGAGCAAGAGAAATCGCAAAACAGTCATTTCTTCATTGCCGTCCAAAAACAACGCTTTTTTACACTCCGGTCTCCCTTTCTCTTGGAAACAATGACTTACATCAATTTTTTTACATAATTCTTGTTTCTCATGACATTTCTAACATTGCCCACAATTATCAACTTTCTAAGTCTTTCTGAGCAGGAGAAATCGCAAAACATAGTCATTTCTTCATTGTCATCCAAAAACAACGCTTTTTTACACTCCGGTCTCCCTTTCTCTTGGAAACAATGACTTACATCAATTTTTTTACATAATTCTTGTTTCTCATGACATTTCTAACATTGCCCACAATTATCAACTTTCTAAGTCTTTCTGAGCAAGAGAAATCGCAAAAGAGTCATTTCCTTATTGCCTTCCAAAAACAACGCTTTTTTACACTCCTGTCTCCCTTTCTCTTGGAAACAATGACTTACATCAATTCTTTTACATAATTCTTGTTTCTCATGACATTTCTAACATTGCCCACAATTATCAACTTTCTAAGTCTTTCTTAACAAGAAAATTCGCAAAATAGTCATTTCTTCATTGCCGTCCAAAAACAACGCTTTTTTACACTCCGGTCTCCCTTTCTCTTGGAAACAATGACTTACATCAATTATTTTACATAATTCTTGTTTCTCATGACATTTCTAACATTGCCCACAATTATCAACTTTCTAAGTCTTTCTGAGCAGGAGAAATCGCAAAACATAGTCATTTCTTCATTGCAGTCCAAAAACAACGCTTTTTTACACTCCGGTCTCCCTTTCTCTTGGAAACAATGACTTACATCAATTCTTTTACATAATTCTTGTTTCTCATGACATTTCTAACATTGCCCACAATTATCAACTTTCTAAGTCTTTCTGAGCAGGAGAAATCGCAAAACAGTCATTTCTTCATTGCCGTCCAAAAACAACGCTTTTTTACACTCCTGTCTCCCTTTCTCTTGGAAACAATGACTTACATCAATTCTTTTACATAATTCTTGTTTCTCATGACATTTCTAACATTGCCCACAATTATCAACTTTCTAAGTCTTTCTGAGCAGGAGAAATCGCAAAACATAGTCATTTCTTCATTGCCGTCCAAAAACAACGCTTTTTTACACTCCTGTCTCCCTTTCTCTTGGAAACAATGACTTACATCAATTCTTTTACATAATTCTTGTTTCTCATGACATTTCTAACATTGCCCACAATTATCAACTTTCTAAGTCTTTCTGAGCAAGAGAAATCGCAAAACAGTCATTTCTTCATTGCCGTCCAAAAACAACGCTTTTTTACACTCCGGTCTCCCTTTCTCTTGGAAACAATGACTTACATCAATTCTTTTACATAATTCTTGTTTCTCATGACAGTTCTAACATTGCCCACAATTATCAACTTTCTAAGTCTTTCTGAGCAGGAGAAATCGCAAAACATAGTCATTTCTTCATTGCCGACCAAAAACAACGCTTTTTTACACTCCTGTCTCCCTTTCTCTTGGAAACAATGACTTACATCAATTCTTTTACATAATTCTTGTTTCTCATGACATTTCTAACATTGCCCACAATTATCAACTTTCTAAGTCTTTCTGAGCAAGAGAAATCGCAAAACAGTCATTTCTTCATTGCCGTCCAAAAACAACGCTTTTTTACACTCCGGTCTCCCTTTCTCTTGGAAACAATGACTTACATCAATTCTTTTACATAATTCTTGTTTCTCATGATATTTCTAACATTTCCCACAATTATCAACTTTCTAAGTCTTTCTGAGCAGGAGAAATCGCAAAACATAGTCATTTCTTCATTGCCGTCCAAAAACAACGCTTTTTTACACTCCTGTCTCCCTTTCTCTTGGAAACAATGACTTACATCAATTCTTTTACATAATTCTTGTTTCTCATGACATTTCTAACATTGCCCACAATTATCAACTTTCTAAGTCTTTCTGAGCAGGAGAAATCGCAAAACATAGTCATTTCTTCATTGCCGTCCAAAAACAACGCTTTTTTACACTCCTGTCTCCCTTTCTCTTGGAAACAATGACTTACATCAATTCTTTTACATAATTCTTGTTTCTCATGACATTTCTAACATTGCCCACAATTATCAACTTTCTAAGTCTTTCTGAGCAGGAGAAATCGCAAAACAGTCATTTCTTCATTGGCGTCCAAAAACAACGCTTTTTTACACTCCTGTCTCCCTTTCTCTTGGAAACAATGACTTACATAAATTCTTTTACATAATTCTTGTTTCTCATGACATTTCTAACATTGCCCACAATTATCAACTTTCTAAGTCTTTCTGAGCAGGAGAAATCGCAAAACATAGTCATTTCTTCATTGCCGTCCAAAAACAACGCTTTTTTACACTCCTGTCTCCCTTTCTCTTGGAAACAATGACTTACATCAATTCTTTTACATAATTCTTGTTTCTCATGACATTTCTAACATTGCCCACAATTATCAACTTTCTAAGTCTTTCTGAGCAGGAGAAATCGCAAAACAGTCATTTCTTCATTGGCGTCCAAAAACAACGCTTTTTTACACTCCTGTCTCCCTTTCTCTTGGAAACAATGACTTACATCAATTCTTTTACATAATTCTTGTTTCTCATGACATTTCTAACATTGCCCACAATTATCAACTTTCTAAGTCTTTCTGAGCAGGAGAAATCGCAAAACATAGTCATTTCTTCATTGCCGTCCAAAAACAACGCTTTTTTACACTCCTGTCTCCCTTTCTCTTGGAAACAATGACTTACATAAATTCTTTTACATAATTCTTGTTTCTCATGACATTTCTAACATTGCCCACAATTATCAACTTTCTAAGTCTTTCTGAGCAAGAGAAATCGCAAAACAGTCATTTCTTCATTGGCGTCCAAAAACAACGCTTTTTTACACTCTGGTCTCCCTTTCTCTTGGAAACAATGACTTACATCAATTCTTTTACATAATTCTTGTTTCTCATGACATTTCTAACATTGCCCACAATTATCAACTTTCTAAGTCTTTCTGAGCAGGAGAAATCGCAAAACATAGTCATTTCTTCATTGCCGTCCAAAAACAACGCTTTTTTACACTCCTGTCTCCCTTTCTCTTGGAAACAATGACTTACATCAATTCTTTTACATAATTCTTGTTTCTCATGACATTTCTAACATTGCCCACAATTATCAACTTTCTAAGTCTTTCTGAGCAAGAGAAATCGCAAAACAGTCATTTCTTCATTGCCGTCCAAAAACAACGCTTTTTTACACTCCTGTCTCCCTTTCTCTTGGAAACAATGACTTACATCAATTCTTTTACATAATTCTTGTTTCTCATGACATTTCTAACATTGCCCACAATTATCAACTTTCTAAGTCTTTCTGAGCAGGAGAAATCGCAAAACATAGTCATTTCTTCATTGCCGTCCAAAAACAACGCTTTTTTACACTCCTGTCTCCCTTTCTCTTGGAAACAATGACTTACATCAATTCTTTTACATAATTCTTGTTTCTCATGACATTTCTAACATTGCCCACAATTATCAACTTTCTAAGTCTTTCTGAGCAAGAGAAATCGCAAAACATAGTCATTTCTTCATTGCCGTCCAAAAACAACGCTTGTTTACACTCCTGTCTCCCTTTCTCTTGGAAACAATGACTTACATCAATTCTTTTACATAATTCTTGTTTCTCATGACATTTCTAACATTGCCCACAATTATCAACTTTCTAAGTCTTTCTGAGCAAGAGAAATCGCAAAACAGTCATTTCTTCATTGCCGTCCAAAAACAACGCTTTTTTACACTCCGGTCTCCCTTTCTCTTGGAAACAATGACTTACATCAATTTTTTTACATAATTCTTGTTTCTCATGACATTTCTAACATTGCCCACAATTATCAACTTTCTAAGTCTTTCTGAGCAGGAGAAATCGCAAAACATAGTCATTTCTTCATTGTCGTCCAAAAACAACGCTTTTTTACACTCCGGTCTCCCTTTCTCTTGGAAACAATGACTTACATCAATTCTTTTACATAATTCTTGTTTCTCATGACATTTCTAACATTGCCCACAATTATCAACTTTCTAAGTCTTTCTGAGCAGGAATAATCGCAAAACATAGTCATTTCTTCATTGCCGTCCAAAAACAACGCTTTTTTACACTCCTGTCTCCCTTTCTCTTGGAAACAATGACTTACATCAATTCTTTTAAATAATTCTTGTTTCTCATGACATTTCTAACATTGCCCACAATTATCAACTTTCTAAGTCTTTCTGAGCAAGAGAAATCGCAAAACAGTCATTTCTTCATTGCCGTCCAAAAACAACGCTTTTTTACACTCCGGTCTCCCTTTCTCTTGGAAACAATGACTTACATCAATTCTTTTACATAATTCTTGTTTCTCATGACATTTCTTACATTGCCCACAATTATCAACTTTCTAAGTCTTTCTGAGCAGGAGAAATCGCAAAACATAGTCATTTCTTCATTGCCGTCCAAAAACAACGCTTTTTTACACTCCTGTCTCCCTTTCTCTTGGAAACAATGACTTACATCAATTCTTTTACATAATTCTTGTTTCTCATGACATTTCTAACATTGCCCACAATTATCAACTTTCTAAGTCTTTCTGAGCAAGAGAAATCGCAAAACAGTCATTTCTTCATTGCCGTCCAAAAACAACGCTTTTTTACACTCCGGTCTCCCTTTCTCTTGGAAACAATGACTTACATCAATTTTTTTACATAATTCTTGTTTCTCATGACATTTCTAACATTGCCCACAATTATCAACTTTCTAAGTCTTTCTGAGCAGGAGAAATCGCAAAACATAGTCATTTCTTCATTGTCATCCAAAAACAACGCTTTTTTACACTCCGGTCTCCCTTTCTCTTGGAAACAATGACTTACATCAATTTTTTTACATAATTCTTGTTTCTCATGACATTTCTAACATTGCCCACAATTATCAACTTTCTAAGTCTTTCTGAGCAAGAGAAATCGCAAAAGAGTCATTTCCTTATTGCCTTCCAAAAACAACGCTTTTTTACACTCCTGTCTCCCTTTCTCTTGGAAACAATGACTTACATCAATTCTTTTACATAATTCTTGTTTCTCATGACATTTCTAACATTGCCCACAATTATCAACTTTCTAAGTCTTTCTTAACAAGAAAATTCGCAAAATAGTCATTTCTTCATTGCCGTCCAAAAACAACGCTTTTTTACACTCCGGTCTCCCTTTCTCTTGGAAACAATGACTTACATCAATTATTTTACATAATTCTTGTTTCTCATGACATTTCTAACATTGCCCACAATTATCAACTTTCTAAGTCTTTCTGAGCAGGAGAAATCGCAAAACATAGTCATTTCTTCATTGCAGTCCAAAAACAACGCTTTTTTACACTCCGGTCTCCCTTTCTCTTGGAAACAATGACTTACATCAATTCTTTTACATAATTCTTGTTTCTCATGACATTTCTAACATTGCCCACAATTATCAACTTTCTAAGTCTTTCTGAGCAGGAGAAATCGCAAAACAGTCATTTCTTCATTGCCGTCCAAAAACAACGCTTTTTTACACTCCGGTCTCCCTTTCTCTTGGAAACAATGACTTACATCAATTCTTTTACATAATTCTTGTTTCTCATGACATTTCTAACATTTCCCACAATTATCAACTTTCTAAGTCTTTCTGAGCAGGAGAAATCGCAAAACATAGTCATTTCTTCATTGCCGTCCAAAAACAACGCTTTTTTACACTCCGGTCTCCCTTTCTCTTGGAAACAATGACTTCCATCAATTATTTTACATAATTCTTGTTTCTCATGACATTTCTTACATTGCCCACAATTATCAACTTTCTAAGTCTTTCTGAGCAGGAGAAATCGCAAAACATAGTCATTTCTTCATTGCCGTCCAAAAACAACGCTTTTTTACACTCCTGTCTCCCTTTCTCTTGGAAACAATGACTTACATCAATTCTTTTACATAATTCTTGTTTCTCATGACATTTCTAACATTGCCCACAATTATCAACTTTCTAAGTCTTTCTGAGCAAGAGAAATCGCAAAACAGTCATTTCTTCATTGCCGTCCAAAAACAACGCTTTTTTACACTCCGGTCTCCCTTTCTCTTGGAAACAATGACTTACATCAATTCTTTTACATAATTCTTGTTTCTCATGACATTTCTAACATTTCCCACAATTATCAACTTTCTAAGTCTTTCTGAGCAGGAGAAATCGCAAAACATAGTCATTTCTTCATTGCCGTCCAAAAACAACGCTTTTTTACACTCCGGTCTCCCTTTCTCTTGGAAACAATGACTTACATCAATTATTTTACATAATTCTTGTTTCTCATGACATTTCTTACATTGCCCACAATTATCAACTTTCTAAGTCTTTCTGAGCAGGAGAAATCGCAAAACATAGTCATTTCTTCATTGCCGTCCAAAAACAACGCTTTTTTACACTCCTGTCTCCCTTTCTCTTGGAAACAATGACTTACATCAATTCTTTTACATAATTCTTGTTTCTCATGACATTTCTAACATTGCCCACAATTATCAACTTTCTAAGTCTTTCTGAGCAAGAGAAATCGCAAAACAGTCATTTCTTCATTGCCGTCCAAAAACAACGCTTTTTTACACTCCGGTCTCCCTTTCTCTTGGAAACAATGACTTACATCAATTTTTTTACATAATTCTTGTTTCTCATGACATTTCTAACATTGCCCACAATTATCAACTTTCTAAGTCTTTCTGAGCAGGAGAAATCGCAAAACATAGTCATTTCTTCATTGTCGTCCAAAAACAACGCTTTTTTACACTCCGGTCTCCCTTTCTCTTGGAAACAATGACTTACATCAATTCTTTTACATAATTCTTGTTTCTCATGACATTTCTAACATTGCCCACAATTATCAACTTTCTAAGTCTTTCTGAGCAGGAATAATCGCAAAACATAGTCATTTCTTCATTGCCGTCCAAAAACAACGCTTTTTTACACTCCTGTCTCCCTTTCTCTTGGAAACAATGACTTACATCAATTCTTTTAAATAATTCTTGTTTCTCATGACATTTCTAACATTGCCCACAATTATCAACTTTCTAAGTCTTTCTGAGCAAGAGAAATCGCAAAACAGTCATTTCTTCATTGCCGTCCAAAAACAACGCTTTTTTACACTCCGGTCTCCCTTTCTCTTGGAAACAATGACTTACATCAATTTTTTTACATAATTCTTGTTTCTCATGACATTTCTAACATTGCCCACAATTATCAACTTTCTAAGTCTTTCTGAGCAGGAGAAATCGCAAAACATAGTCATTTCTTCATTGTCATCCAAAAACAACGCTTTTTTACACTCCGGTCTCCCTTTCTCTTGGAAACAATGACTTACATCAATTCTTTTACATAATTCTTGTTTCTCATGACATTTCTAACATTGCCCACAATTATCAACTTTCTAAGTCTTTCTGAGCAGGAATAATCGCAAAACATAGTCATTTCTTCATTGCCGTCCAAAAACAACGCTTTTTTACACTCCTGTCTCCCTTTCTCTTGGAAACAATGACTTACATCAATTCTTTTAAATAATTCTTGTTTCTCATGACATTTCTAACATTGCCCACAATTATCAACTTTCTAAGTCTTTCTGAGCAAGAGAAATCGCAAAACAGTCATTTCTTCATTGCCGTCCAAAAACAACGCTTTTTTACACTCCGGTCTCCCTTTCTCTTGGAAACAATGACTTACATCAATTCTTTTACATAATTCTTGTTTCTCATGACATTTCTTACATTGCCCACAATTATCAACTTTCTAAGTCTTTCTAAGCAGGAGAAATCGCAAAACATAGTCATTTCTTCATTGCCGTCCAAAAACAACGCTTTTTTAAACTCCTGTCTCCCTTTCTCTTGGAAACAATGACTTACATCAATTCTATTACATAATTCTTGTTTCTCATGACAGTTCTAACATTGCCCACAATTATCAACTTTCTAAGTCTTTCTGAGCAGGAGAAATCGCAAAACAGTCATTTCTTCATTGCCGTCCAAAAACAAGGCTTTTTTACACTCCGGTCTCCCTTTCTCTTGGAAACAATGACTTACATCAATTCTTTTACATAATTCTTGTTTCTCATGACAGTTCTAACATTGCCCACAATTATCAACTTTCTAAGTCTTTCTGAGCAGGAGAAATCGCAAAACATAGTCATTTCTTCATTGCCGTCCAAAAACAACGCTTTTTTACACTCCTGTCTCCCTTTCTCTTGGAAACAATTACTTACATCAATTCTTTTACATAATTCTTGTTTCTCATGACATTTCTAACATTGCCCACAATTATCAACTTTCTAAGTCTTTCTGAGCAAGAGAAATCGCAAAATAGTCATTTCTTCATTGCCGTCCAAAAACAACGCTTTTTTACACTCCGGTCTCCCTTTCTCTTGGAAACAATGACTTACATCAATTTTTTTACATAATTCTTGTTTCTCATGACATTTCTAACATTGCCCACAATTATCAACTTTCTAAGTCTTTCTGAGCAGGAGAAATCGCAAAACATAGTCATTTCTTCATTGCCGTCCAAAAACAACGCTTTTTTACACTCCGGTCTCCCTTTCTCTTGGAAACAATGACTTACATCAATTCTTTTACATAATTCTTGTTTCTCATGACATTTCTAACATTGCCCACAATTATCAACTTTCTAAGTCTTTCTGAGCAGGAGAAATCGCAAAACAGTCATTTCTTCATTGCCGTCCAAAAACAACGCTTTTTTACACTCCGGTCTCCCTTTCTCTTGGAAACAATGACTTACATCAATTCTTTTACATAATTCTTGTTTCTCATGACATTTCTAACATTGCCCACAATTATCAACTTTCTAAGTCTTTCTGAGCAAGAGAAATCGCAAAACAGTCATTTCTTCATTGCCGTCCAAAAACAACGCTTTTTTACACTCCGGTCTCCCTTTCTCTTGGAAACAATGACTTACATCAATTCTTTTACATAATTCTTGTTTCTCATGACATTTCTAACATTGCCCACAATTAACAACTTTCTAAGTCTTTCTGAGCAGGAGAAATCGCAAAACAGTCATTTCTTCATTGCCGTCCAAAAACAACGCTTTTTTACACTCCGGTCTCCCTTTCTCTTGGAAACAATGACTTACATCAATTCTTTTACATAATTCTTGTTTCTCATGACATTTCTAACATTGCCCACAATTATCAACTTTCTAAGTCTTTCTGAGCAAGAGAAATCGCAAAACAGTCATTTCTTCATTGCCGTCCAAAAACAACGCTTTTTTACACTCCGGTCTCCCTTTCTCTTGGAAACAATGACTTACATCAATTTTTTTACATAATTCTTGTTTCTCATGACATTTCTAACATTGCCCACAATTATCAACTTTCTAAGTCTTTCTGAGCAGGAGAAATCGCAAAACATAGTCATTTCTTCATTGTCGTCCAAAAACAACGCTTTTTTACACTCCGGTCTCCCTTTCTCTTGGAAACAATGACTTACATCAATTCTTTTACATAATTCTTGTTTCTCATGACATTTCTAACATTGCCCACAATTATCAACTTTCTAAGTCTTTCTGAGCAGGAATAATCGCAAAACATAGTCATTTCTTCATTGCCGTCCAAAAACAACGCTTTTTTACACTCCTGTCTCCCTTTCTCTTGGAAACAATGACTTACATCAATTCTTTTAAATAATTCTTGTTTCTCATGACATTTCTAACATTGCCCACAATTATCAACTTTCTAAGTCTTTCTGAGCAAGAGAAATCGCAAAACAGTCATTTCTTCATTGCCGTCCAAAAACAACGCTTTTTTACACTCCGGTCTCCCTTTCTCTTGGAAACAATGACTTACATCAATTCTTTTACATAATTCTTGTTTCTCATGACATTTCTTACATTGCCCACAATTATCAACTTTCTAAGTCTTTCTGAGCAGGAGAAATCGCAAAATATAGTCATTTCTTCATTGCCGTCCAAAAACAACGCTTTTTTAAACTCCTGTCTCCCTTTCTCTTTATAAACAATGACTTACATCAATTCTTTTACATAATTCTTGTTTCTCATGACATTTCTAACATTGCCCACAATTATCAACTTTCTAAGTCTTTCTGAGCAAGAGAAATCGCAAAACAGTCATTTCTTCATTGCCGTCCAAAAACAACGCTTTTTTACACTCCGGTCTCCCTTTCTCTTGGAAACAATGACTTACATCAATTCTTTTACATAATTCTTGTTTCTCATGACATTTCTAACATTGCCCACAATTATCAACTTTCTAAGTCTTTCTGAGCAGGAATAATCGCAAAACATAGTCATTTCTTCATTGCCGTCCAAAAACAACGCTTTTTTACACTCCTGTCTCCCTTTCTCTTGGAAACAATGACTTACATCAATTCTTTTAAATAATTCTTGTTTCTCATGACATTTCTAACATTGCCCACAATTATCAACTTTCTAAGTCTTTCTGAGCAAGAGAAATCGCAAAACAGTCATTTCTTCATTGCCGTCCAAAAACAACGCTTTTTTACACTCCGGTCTCCCTTTCTCTTGGAAACAATGACTTACATCAATTCTTTTACATAATTCTTGTTTCTCATGACATTTCTTACATTGCCCACAATTATCAACTTTCTAAGTCTTTCTGAGCAGGAGAAATCGCAAAATATAGTCATTTCTTCATTGCCGTCCAAAAACAACGCTTTTTTAAACTCCTGTCTCCCTTTCTCTTTATAAACAATGACTTACATCAATTCTTTTACATAATTCTTGTTTCTCATGACATTTCTAACATTGCCCACAATTATCAACTTTCTAAGTCTTTCTGAGCAAGAGAAATCGCAAAACAGTCATTTCTTCATTGCCGTCCAAAAACAACGCTTTTTTACACTCCGGTCTCCCTTTCTCTTGGAAACAATGACTTACATCAATTTTTTTACATAATTCTTGTTTCTCATGACATTTCTAACATTGCCCACAATTATCAACTTTCTAAGTCTTTCTGAGCAGGAGAAATCGCAAAACATAGTCATTTCTTCATTGTCGTCCAAAAACAACGCTTTTTTACACTCCGGTCTCCCTTTCTCTTGGAAACAATGACTTACATCAATTCTTTTACATAATTCTTGTTTCTCATGACATTTCTAACATTGCCCACAATTATCAACTTTCTAAGTCTTTCTGAGCAGGAATAATCGCAAAACATAGTCATTTCTTCATTGCCGTCCAAAAACAACGCTTTTTTACACTCCTGTCTCCCTTTCTCTTGGAAACAATGACTTACATCAATTCTTTTAAATAATTCTTGTTTCTCATGACATTTCTAACATTGCCCACAATTATCAACTTTCTAAGTCTTTCTGAGCAAGAGAAATCGCAAAACAGTCATTTCTTCATTGCCGTCCAAAAACAACGCTTTTTTACACTCCGGTCTCCCTTTCTCTTGGAAACAATGACTTACATCAATTCTTTTACATAATTCTTGTTTCTCATGACATTTCTTACATTGCCCACAATTATCAACTTTCTAAGTCTTTCTGAGCAGGAGAAATCGCAAAACATAGTCATTTCTTCATTGCCGTCCAAAAACAACGCTTTTTTACACTCCGGTCTCCCGTTCTCTTGGAAACAATGACTTACATCAATTCTTTTACATAATTCTTGTTTCTCATGACAGTTCTAACATTGCCCACAATTATCAACTTTCTAAGTCTTTCTGAGCAGGAGAAATCGCAAAACAGTCATTTCTTCATTGCCGTCCAAAAACAAGGCTTTTTTACACACCGGTCTCCCTTTCTCTTGGAAACAATGACTTACATCAATTCTTTTACATAATTCTTGTTTCTCATGACAGTTCTAACATTGCCCACAATTATCAACTTTCTAAGTGTCACTCACCGGACTGTGAGTGCTTCTTCCCGGACATTTAGGAACCGTGGCCGTCCTCCATCCTGAGGGACTGCGCATGCGCAGCCCTTTCTATACCTCCAGTGTATGTTCCTTTAACTTAATTGGCAGATCAGGCAACCTCCCTATATTAAGCACCTGTGGTCATCACCACATTGCCTGATCTTGGAGTCTCATTCCCTATGAGTCTCTGAAGGTGTTCCTGTGTTTCCTCGTTATTCAGCCCTGCTGATTCCTGTGGTTTCCAAACCACTTCTACCTCTGTGGTTTCCAAACCACTTCTACTCCTGTGGTTCCCATACCACTTCTACCATCAACTATATCATCGTGACTGTGAGCTGATTCCTATCCGCTGCCTCCGTGCACTACAGTCTTCTAACCACTTCAACTCTACTATGTATTATTGGGACTGTTAGCTGATTCCTATCCGCTGCCTCCGTGCACTTCAGTCTCCTATTCACTTCCATTCACCTGTTCCTGATTGTGACTGCCAGCTGATTCCTATCCGCTGCCTCCGTGCACTACAGTCTTCATCCTGCAACTCGTCTGTGTTTCATCATCGTGACTGCTGCTGATTCTTATCCGCTGCCTCTGTGCACTACAGTCTTCAACCTGCAACTCGTCTGTGTTTCATCATCGTGACTGCTGCTGATTCCTATCCGCTGCCTCCGTGCACTACAGTCTTCAACCTGCAACCCGTTTGTGGTTCATTGTGACTGTTTGGCTGATTCCTATCCGCTGCCTCTGGGCGCTTCAGTCTTCAGTTCTTGTCAACTCTCCCGTGTTTCCCTGAGTCTACTGCCTATGGTGCTACCCGCTATTCTCCGTGATCAACAGTTCCAGTTCAACTCTGCTCTCCTGTGTCCCATCGTTACTGCACCTGCTGGTTGCTATTGGCTACCTCCGTGTTCCCGCAGAGACCCGCTGCTGCTACTCCTCAGCACTACTCATCCATCTACTGCTGATCCGCTCTCCACGCTTTCCTGTGTTCCCTGCTGGTCTACCTACCTGTGCGCTGCACCTACTAGACCACCGCTTCACCCATCCAGGGACTTCGCATCCTGCCGGCCTCCTGCCGTTCAGGTATCTCTGCACTCCTGTCTGACTGCCTTCTCCTGAACCACGGTATGCCTGCTTCTCATTGACTGTGCTGTGTATTGCATACCTTGCTGGACTGTGTTGGTTCTCCTCTGGAGTGTGCTATCCGCTGAGTCTATTGCCATCATTGACTGTGTTAACTTATGCTGGACTACTTCAAGAGACTTTTCTATATTGGCAGTATTGCTCAGTTATCTATACATTAATATTGTGCATATTACTGTGGTTCAAAGTCAAGGTGCCCGTGTATATCTTGTGTTGCAGTTTCTCCCCGTGCACCTCCTCACATATATATTCAGTGGTACAACTTGCTGAAGGCAGACCACTGATCCCTGTTTCCAGTATCACCTGTTCCATTATCCTCTCACATAGCAGTGGTACAACTTGCTATCGCAGACCACTGACTACCCGGATACCTCCACTTGGATTCCATTCCTTCACTCAGACAGCGGTACAACTTGCTACCCGCAGACCGCTGACTCTCATCACTCCCTCGTTTCTGTTGGACATTCCTCCTCACTATAGCAGTGGTACAACTTGCTACCGCAGACCACTGACTACTTTCACGTGTCCTTTGTCCATACAGTTCCTCGTGTATTACCACTTCCATATTGCCAGTGCTGCTAGTCATAGACTTTCCTGAGCATCTCATCAGCTGCTATTTCCTGTTCCGTGATCACCCTGCTACCAGTGTACCATATTACCACCTATACTGCTCTGGTAAGCCTATCACCTGGTGATCCCTGGGTAAAGACTCCTAGTGCCCGTGACAGTAAGATCAGGCCATGACAGACCCAGATACGGAACCTACCGCTAAAGAGATGCTGCAGCATCTGGTCAGCCGTGTGGAGCAACAGGATGCTCGCCAACAGCTGTTACTTCAATGTTACCAATCGTTAACCTCCCAAGGAACATCTGGACAGACTGTTACAGCTAATATTGAAGCTCCTGTGCTTTCCTCCGTTTCCCCAGTGCCATCCCAGGTGTCTACAGCTCCTACGCTTCACCTGCCTACTCCGTCAAAATATGACGGGGACCCCAAAACTTGTAGAGGTTTCCTTAACCAATGTTCAGTCCATTTTGAACTCCAACCTCAAAATTTTTCTACCCATCGTTCCAGAGTGGCCTATCTTATCTCATTGTTTTCCGGACAAGCCCTGGCTTGGGCCTCCCCTCTGTGGGAAAGAAACGATCCAATTCTACAAGATAGTGCCAAATTCATTTCCACGTTCCGAAGTGTGTTCGATGAACCAGGTCGTGTGACCTCCGCTGCTTCCAGCATTCTTCGTTTACGACAAGGCTCCAATACAGTAGGACAGTATGTCATTCAATTTAGGATCTTAGCCTCTGAACTTCAGTGGAATACTGAAGCATTAGTTGCCGCCTTCTGGCAGGGGCTCTCCGATAAAATTAAAGATGCACTGACTACCCAAGAGCTTCCTTCGTCACTAGAAGATTTGATCTCTCTTTGCCACCGTGTAGATATGAGATTTCGTGAAAGAGAGTCTGAGAAAACAACGGCTGTTAAAGCACCTCTTCGTTCAAATCCTCAATTTCGTCCAGCTCCATCCTCTGTGATTCCCATGGAGATAGGACGTTCCAAATTATCTTCAGAGGAGAGGAAACGAAGAGTAAAGAATAGACTCTGTATCTATTGTGCTGATTCCACGCATACGCTCAGCTCTTGCCCTAAGAGATCGGGAAATGCCAGGCCCTAACTAGTTCTGGAGAGGTGAAGTTAGGGTCCCTGGAGTCCTCTCCATTGTCTATGAAATCTAAAGTCTGCGCCTTTGATGTGACTATCTCCCTTGCTACCAAATCCTTTGAGTCACAGGCATTGATTGATTCCGGAGCAGCAGGAAATTTCATTTCTAAATCACTAGTGAATCAATGGTCCCTACCAGTGATCACTTTAAAAACACCCATTACTGTGACGGCTATAGATGGATCACGTCTCATCAATGGTCTCATCACCCAGAGTACGTCTCCAGTAACCCTTCAGATTGGTGTACTACACCATGAAGAAATTTCGTTTTTAATTCTTCCAGTTACGACAAGTCCGATTGTCTTAGGCCTTCCATGGCTTCAGTGTCACTCTCCCCAGATTGACTGGCGCACTCCTCAAGTTACGTCTTGGGGGTCTGAATGTCACCATCGTTGTCTTTCTCAAGTGACTCCTCTTAAAGTACAGCAATCTTCCATCACATCTTCCTCCCCGGGACTCCCTCCTCAGTATGCTTTATTTGCCGATGTGTTTGATAAAGCTCAGTCTGAACGTCTTCCTCCTCATCGTTCTTGGGATTGTCCGATCGACCTTCTACCTGGCAAGACTCCTCCCAGGGGCCGGGTCTATCCTCTCTCGTTGCCTGAAACTCAAGCCACATCTGAGTACATACAGGAGAATCTCCAGCGTGGCTTCATTCGACCTTCCACCTCTCCCGCTGGAGCTGGGTTCTTCTTCGTCAAAAAGAAGGATGGATCATTACGCCCTTGTATAGATTTTCGTGGACTCAACGCCATTACTATCAAGAATCGGTATCCCATTCCGCTGATCACTGAGCTATTTGATCGCATCAAGGGAGCTCGGATATTTACTAAGTTGGATCTTCGTGGTGCCTACAATTTAATTAGAATCCGTTCCGGTGATGAATGGAAGACCGCGTTTAACACCAGAGATGGGCATTACGAATATTTAGTAATGCCCTTCGGGCTGTGTAATGCCCCCGCTGTTTTCCAAGGTTTCATCAATGAGATCTTTCGGGACTTATTATATGTATGTGTCGTTGTCTACCTGGACGACATATTGATCTTCTCACAGGACCTGCCTTCTCATCACCAACATGTGGCAGAGGTCCTCTCCAGACTGCGGAAAAACTCATTGTTCTGTAAATTGGAAAAATGTTCATTCGAATTACCCCAGATTCCATTCTTGGGGTATATAGTTTCCGGAGTTGGCCTGAAGATGGATCCAGACAAAGTAAATGCTGTACTACATTGGCCTCAGCCAACTACTCTTCGTGCCATCCAGCGTTTTTTAGGTTTTGCCAATTACTATAGACGCTTCATTCAAGACTTCTCGTCCATTGCATCTCCTATTGTGGCCCTGACTCGTAAAGGGGCTAATACTAAGCAATGGTCATCTGAGGCTCTCCAAGCCTTCCAAATTCTCAAAGAGTCCTTCTCGTCTGCTCCCATTCTTCGACAGCCTGATGTGACACTTCCCTTCTTCCTAGAAGTAGATGCCTCTAATGTGGGCTTAGGAGCCATTCTCTCCCAACGCTCGGAGCAACAAAAATTACATCCTTGTGCCTTCTACTCTCGGGGTCTTCTGCCCGCCGAGAGAAATTACACTATCGGGGACAAGGAGTTGCTGGCCATCAAAGCTGCATTAGAGGAATGGAGATACTTGTTGGAAGGAGCTCGTCATCCGGTGACGATCTTCACAGATCATAAGAACTTGTCATATTTGCAATCTGCTCAATGCTTGAACCCTCGTCAAGCAAGATGGTCTCTTTTCTTTTCCCGTTTTGAATTAATTATAACCTTCAAACCAGCCGCTAAGAACAAGAAAGCTGACGCTCTATCTCGAGCTTTTGTGACGTCCTCTGATGTAGAAGAGGTTCCCAACCATGCTATTCTAGACCCCAAATGTATTTCTCTGGCTGCTTCATCCACCAAAATGCTACCATTTGGGAAGACCCTCGTGCCTCCTACCCTGAGGAGGAAAATCCTTTCGTGGTACCATGCCTCTCGTTTTTCTGGACACGCCGGTGAACATAAGACCTTTGAGATGCTCTCTCGAAGTTACTGGTGGCCTTCAATGAGGAGAGACGTCAAAGAGTTTATTGCTTCCTGTGATTTATGTTCTCAGTTCAAATCCTCCCGCAGAACTCCAGCAGGGTTGCTGCGACCACTACCCATTCCGTCCAAGCCTTGGACCCATATTAGTATGGATTTCGTTACTGATTTGCCACCAAGTAAGAATCACAATACTATTTGGGTAGTGGTAGACAGATTTTCGAAGATGGCTCATTTCGTCCCTCTGTCCGGTTTACCTTCTTCGTCTACTTTGGCTGAACACTTCATTAAAGAAATCTTCCGCATCCATGGATGTCCGTCTGAGATTGTGTCAGATAGAGGAGTACAATTCGTTTCCAGATTCTGGCGGGCCCTTTGTAAAACTTTGGGCATACGATTAGCTCTCTCATCGTCTTACCATCCGCAATCTAACGGACAAACGGAACGAGTCAATCAAGATCTTGAGACTTTTATTAGGATGTTTTCTTCAGCCAACCAAGACAACTGGGTAGAATTGCTCCCTTGGGCTGAATTCGCCCATAACAACATGTACCATGAGTCATCATCCAAAACTCCATTCTTTGTGGTCTACGGTCACCATCCGTCTTTTCCGGAATTTCCTGCCCTCCCACCCACCCAAGTTCCTGCTGTGGAGACTACTTGTCAGACCTTCAAAAATATCTGGTCTCAGGTCAAGACCTGTTTAAAGAAGACATCTAACAAATATAAGTCTTTCGCAGATAAGAAGAGGCGGGCTATTCCACCACTAAAAATTGGAGATCGGGTTTGGTTATCTACCAAAAATATTCGTTTGAAGGTTCCATCTATGAAATTCGCTCCTCGTTTTATTGGTCCATATAGGATCATTCAAGTTATCAATCCAGTATGCGTTAAACTTCTTCTTCCTAAGAATCTTCGGATTTCCAATGCCTTCCATGTGTCCTTACTCAAACCTCTCATTATCAACCGCTTCTCGACTCCTCCCTCAGCACCGCAGCCAGTTCAAGTTCATCAGGAGGAGGATTTCGAGATTACTGAGGTATTGGATGCAAAAATTTCGCGAGGAATCCTCCGTTTCCTCGTTCATTGGAAGGGCTTTGGTCCTGAGGAGCGTTCATGGATCAAAGCTGAAGATCTTAATGCTCCTGCCCTTCTGAAGAAGTTTTATTCCAAAAATCCGGACAAGCCCGGTTCCAGGCGTTCTGTGCCCACCTTTAAAAGGGGGGGTACTGTCACTCACCGGACTGTGAGTGCTTCTTCCCGGACATTTAGGAACCGTGGCCGTCCTCCATCCTGAGGGACTGCGCATGCGCAGCCCTTTCTATACCTCCAGTGTATGTTCCTTTAACTTAATTGGCAGATCAGGCAACCTCCCTATATTAAGCACCTGTGGTCATCACCACATTGCCTGATCTTGGAGTCTCATTCCCTATGAGTCTCTGAAGGTGTTCCTGTGTTTCCTCGTTATTCAGCCCTGCTGATTCCTGTGGTTTCCAAACCACTTCTACCTCTGTGGTTTCCAAACCACTTCTACTCCTGTGGTTCCCATACCACTTCTACCATCAACTATATCATCGTGACTGTGAGCTGATTCCTATCCGCTGCCTCCGTGCACTACAGTCTTCTAACCACTTCAACTCTACTATGTATTATTGGGACTGTTAGCTGATTCCTATCCGCTGCCTCCGTGCACTTCAGTCTCCTATTCACTTCCATTCACCTGTTCCTGATTGTGACTGCCAGCTGATTCCTATCCGCTGCCTCCGTGCACTACAGTCTTCATCCTGCAACTCGTCTGTGTTTCATCATCGTGACTGCTGCTGATTCTTATCCGCTGCCTCTGTGCACTACAGTCTTCAACCTGCAACTCGTCTGTGTTTCATCATCGTGACTGCTGCTGATTCCTATCCGCTGCCTCCGTGCACTACAGTCTTCAACCTGCAACCCGTTTGTGGTTCATTGTGACTGTTTGGCTGATTCCTATCCGCTGCCTCTGGGCGCTTCAGTCTTCAGTTCTTGTCAACTCTCCCGTGTTTCCCTGAGTCTACTGCCTATGGTGCTACCCGCTATTCTCCGTGATCAACAGTTCCAGTTCAACTCTGCTCTCCTGTGTCCCATCGTTACTGCACCTGCTGGTTGCTATTGGCTACCTCCGTGTTCCCGCAGAGACCCGCTGCTGCTACTCCTCAGCACTACTCATCCATCTACTGCTGATCCGCTCTCCACGCTTTCCTGTGTTCCCTGCTGGTCTACCTACCTGTGCGCTGCACCTACTAGACCACCGCTTCACCCATCCAGGGACTTCGCATCCTGCCGGCCTCCTGCCGTTCAGGTATCTCTGCACTCCTGTCTGACTGCCTTCTCCTGAACCACGGTATGCCTGCTTCTCATTGACTGTGCTGTGTATTGCATACCTTGCTGGACTGTGTTGGTTCTCCTCTGGAGTGTGCTATCCGCTGAGTCTATTGCCATCATTGACTGTGTTAACTTATGCTGGACTACTTCAAGAGACTTTTCTATATTGGCAGTATTGCTCAGTTATCTATACATTAATATTGTGCATATTACTGTGGTTCAAAGTCAAGGTGCCCGTGTATATCTTGTGTTGCAGTTTCTCCCCGTGCACCTCCTCACATATATATTCAGTGGTACAACTTGCTGAAGGCAGACCACTGATCCCTGTTTCCAGTATCACCTGTTCCATTATCCTCTCACATAGCAGTGGTACAACTTGCTATCGCAGACCACTGACTACCCGGATACCTCCACTTGGATTCCATTCCTTCACTCAGACAGCGGTACAACTTGCTACCCGCAGACCGCTGACTCTCATCACTCCCTCGTTTCTGTTGGACATTCCTCCTCACTATAGCAGTGGTACAACTTGCTACCGCAGACCACTGACTACTTTCACGTGTCCTTTGTCCATACAGTTCCTCGTGTATTACCACTTCCATATTGCCAGTGCTGCTAGTCATAGACTTTCCTGAGCATCTCATCAGCTGCTATTTCCTGTTCCGTGATCACCCTGCTACCAGTGTACCATATTACCACCTATACTGCTCTGGTAAGCCTATCACCTGGTGATCCCTGGGTAAAGACTCCTAGTGCCCGTGACACTAAGTCTTTCTGAGCAGGAGAAATCGCAAAACATAGTCATTTCTTCATTGCCGTCCAAAAACAACGCTTTTTTACACTCCTGTCTCCCTTTCTCTTGGAAACAATGACTTACATCAATTCTTTTACATAATTCTTGTTTCTCATGACATTTCTAACATTGCCCACAATTATCAACTTTCTAAGTTTTTCTGAGCAAGAGAAATCGCAAAATAGTCATTTCTTCATTGCCGTCCAAAAACAACGCTTTTTTACACTCCGGTCTCCCTTTCTCTTGGAAACAATGACTTACATCAATTATTTTACATAATTCTTGTTTCTCATGACATTTCTTACATTGCCCACAATTATCAACTTTCTAAGTCTTTCTGAGCAGGAGAAATCGCAAAACATAGTCATTTCTTCATTGCCGTCCAAAAACAACGCTTTTTTACACTCCTGTCTCCCTTTCTCTTGGAAACAATGACTTACATCAATTCTTTTACATAATTCTTGTTTCTCATGACATTTCTAACATTGCCCACAATTATCAACTTTCTAAGTCTTTCTGAGCAAGAGAAATCGCAAAACAGTCATTTCTTCATTGCCGTCCAAAAACAACGCTTTTTTACACTCCGGTCTCCCTTTCTCTTGGAAACAATGACTTACATCAATTTTTTTACATAATTCTTGTTTCTCATGACATTTCTTACATTGCCCACAATTATCAACTTTCTAAGTCTTTCTGAGCAGGAGAAATCGCAAAACATAGTCATTTCTTCATTGCCGTCCAAAAACAACGCTTTTTTACACTCCTGTCTCCCTTTCTCTTGGAAACAATGACTTACATCAATTCTTTTACATAATTCTTGTTTCTCATGACATTTCTAACATTGCCCACAATTATCAACTTTCTAAGTCTTTCTGAGCAAGAGAAATCGCAAAACAGTCATTTCTTCATTGCCGTCCAAAAACAACGCTTTTTTACACTCCGGTCTCCCTTTCTCTTGGAAACAATGACTTACATCAATTTTTTTACATAATTCTTGTTTCTCATGACATTTCTAACATTGCCCACAATTATCAACTTTCTAAGTCTTTCTGAGCAGGAGAAATCGCAAAACATAGTCATTTCTTCATTGTCGTCCAAAAACAACGCTTTTTTACACTCCGGTCTCCCTTTCTCTTGGAAACAATGACTTACATCAATTCTTTTACATAATTCTTGTTTCTCATGACATTTCTAACATTGCCCACAATTATCAACTTTCTAAGTCTTTCTGAGCAGGAATAATCGCAAAACATAGTCATTTCTTCATTGCCGTCCAAAAACAACGCTTTTTTACACTCCTGTCTCCCTTTCTCTTGGAAACAATGACTTACATCAATTCTTTTACATAATTCTTGTTTCTCATGACATTTCTAACATTGCCCACAATTATCAACTTTCTAAGTCTTTCTGAGCAAGAGAAATCGCAAAACAGTCATTTCTTCATTGCCGTCCAAAAACAACGCTTTTTTACACTCCGGTCTCCCTTTCTCTTGGAAACAATGACTTACATCAATTTTTTTACATAATTCTTGTTTCTCATGACATTTCTAACATTGCCCACAATTATCAACTTTCTAAGTCTTTCTGAGCAGGAGAAATCGCAAAACAGTCATTTCTTCATTGTCGTCCAAAAACAACGCTTTTTTACACTCCGGTCTCCCTTTCTCTTGGAAACAATGACTTACATCAATTCTTTTACATAATTCTTGTTTCTCATGACATTTCTAACATTGCCCACAATTATCAACTTTCTAAGTCTTTCTGAGCAGGAATAATCGCAAAACATAGTCATTTCTTCATTGCCGTCCAAAAACAACGCTTTTTTACACTCCTGTCTCCCTTTCTCTTGGAAACAATGACTTACATCAATTCTTTTAAATAATTCTTGTTTCTCATGACATTTCTAACATTGCCCACAATTATCAACTTTCTAAGTCTTTCTGAGCAAGAGAAATCGCAAAACAGTCATTTCTTCATTGCCGTCCAAAAACAACGCTTTTTTACACTCCGGTCTCCCTTTCTCTTGGAAACAATGACTTACATCAATTCTTTTACATAATTCTTGTTTCTCATGACATTTCTTACATTGCCCACAATTATCAACTTTCTAAGTCTTTCTGAGCAGGAGAAATCGCAAAACATAGTCATTTCTTCATTGCCGTCCAAAAACAACGCTTTTTTACACTCCGGTCTCCCGTTCTCTTGGAAACAATGACTTACATCAATTCTTTTACATAATTCTTGTTTCTCATGACAGTTCTAACATTGCCCACAATTATCAACTTTCTAAGTCTTTCTGAGCAGGAGAAATCGCAAAACAGTCATTTCTTCATTGCCGTCCAAAAACAAGGCTTTTTTACACTCCGGTCTCCCTTTCTCTTGGAAACAATGACTTACATCAATTCTTTTACATAATTCTTGTTTCTCATGACAGTTCTAACATTGCCCACAATTATCAACTTTCTAAGTCTTTCTGAGCAGGAGAAATCGCAAAACATAGTCATTTCTTCATTGCCGTCCAAAAACAACGCTTTTTTACACTCCTGTCTCCCTTTCTCTTGGAAACAATGACTTACATCAATTCTTTTACATAATTCTTGTTTCTCATGACATTTCTAACATTGCCCACAATTATCAACTTTCTAAGTTTTTCTGAGCAAGAGAAATCGCAAAATAGTCATTTCTTCATTGCCGTCCAAAAACAACGCTTTTTTACACTCCGGTCTCCCTTTCTCTTGGAAACAATGACTTACATCAATTATTTTACATAATTCTTGTTTCTCATGACATTTCTTACATTGCCCACAATTATCAACTTTCTAAGTCTTTCTGAGCAGGAGAAATCGCAAAACATAGTCATTTCTTCATTGCCGTCCAAAAACAACGCTTTTTTACACTCCTGTCTCCCTTTCTCTTGGAAACAATGACTTACATCAATTCTTTTACATAATTCTTGTTTCTCATGACATTTCTAACATTGCCCACAATTATCAACTTTCTAAGTCTTTCTGAGCAAGAGAAATCGCAAAACAGTCATTTCTTCATTGCCGTCCAAAAACAACGCTTTTTTACACTCCGGTCTCCCTTTCTCTTGGAAACAATGACTTACATCAATTTTTTTACATAATTCTTGTTTCTCATGACATTTCTTACATTGCCCACAATTATCAACTTTCTAAGTCTTTCTGAGCAGGAGAAATCGCAAAACATAGTCATTTCTTCATTGCCGTCCAAAAACAACGCTTTTTTACACTCCTGTCTCCCTTTCTCTTGGAAACAATGACTTACATCAATTCTTTTACATAATTCTTGTTTCTCATGACATTTCTAACATTGCCCACAATTATCAACTTTCTAAGTCTTTCTGAGCAAGAGAAATCGCAAAACAGTCATTTCTTCATTGCCGTCCAAAAACAACGCTTTTTTACACTCCGGTCTCCCTTTCTCTTGGAAACAATGACTTACATCAATTTTTTTACATAATTCTTGTTTCTCATGACATTTCTAACATTGCCCACAATTATCAACTTTCTAAGTCTTTCTGAGCAGGAGAAATCGCAAAACATAGTCATTTCTTCATTGTCGTCCAAAAACAACGCTTTTTTACACTCCGGTCTCCCTTTCTCTTGGAAACAATGACTTACATCAATTCTTTTACATAATTCTTGTTTCTCATGACATTTCTAACATTGCCCACAATTATCAACTTTCTAAGTCTTTCTGAGCAGGAATAATCGCAAAACATAGTCATTTCTTCATTGCCGTCCAAAAACAACGCTTTTTTACACTCCTGTCTCCCTTTCTCTTGGAAACAATGACTTACATCAATTCTTTTAAATAATTCTTGTTTCTCATGACATTTCTAACATTGCCCACAATTATCAACTTTCTAAGTCTTTCTGAGCAAGAGAAATCGCAAAACAGTCATTTCTTCATTGCCATCCAAAAACAACGCTTTTTTACACTCCGGTCTCCCTTTCTCTTGGAAACAATGACTTACATCAATTCTTTTACATAATTCTTGTTTCTCATGACATTTCTTACATTGCCCACAATTATCAACTTTCTAAGTCTTTCTGAGCAGGAGAAATCGCAAAATATAGTCATTTCTTCATTGCCGTCCAAAAACAACGCTTTTTTAAACTCCTGTCTCCCTTTCTCTTGGAAACAATGACTTACATCAATTCTTTTACATAATTCTTGTTTCTCATGACATTTCTAACATTGCCCTCAATTATCAACTTTCTAAGTCTTTCTGAGCAAGAGAAATCGCAAAACAGTCATTTCTTCATTGCCGTCCAAAAACAACGCTTTTTTACACTCCGGTCTCCTTTTCTCTTGGAAACAATGACTTACATCAATTCTTTTAAATAATTCTTGTTTCTCATGACATTTCTAACATTGCCCACAATTATCAACTTTCTAAGTCTTTCTGAGCAAGAGAAATCGCAAAACAGTCATTTCTTCATTGCCGTCCAAAAACAACGCTTTTTTACACTCCGGTCTCCCTTTCTCTTGGAAACAATGACTTACATCAATTCTTTTACATAATTCTTGTTTCTCATGACATTTCTTACATTGCCCACAATTATCAACTTTCTAAGTCTTTCTGAGCAGGAGAAATCGCAAAACATAATCATTTCTTCATTGCCGTCCAAAAACAACGCTTTTTTTAAACTCCTGTCTCCCTTTCTCTTGGAAACAATGACTTACATCAATTCTTTTACATAATTCTTGTTTCTCATGACATTTCTAACATTGCCCACAATTATCAACTTTCTAAGTCTTTCTGAGCAAGAGAAATCGCAAAACAGTCATTTCTTCATTGCCGTCCAAAAACAACGCTTTTTTACACTCCGGTCTCCCTTTCTCTTGGAAACAATGACTTACATCAATTCTTTTACATAATTCTTGTTTCTCATGACATTTCTTACATTGCCCACAATTATCAACTTTCTAAGTCTTTCTGAGCAGGAGAAATCGCAAAACATAGTCATTTCTTCATTGCCGTCCAAAAACAACGCTTTTTTACACTCCGGTCTCCCGTTCTCTTGGAAACAATGACTTACATCAATTCTTTTACATAATTCTTGTTTCTCATGACAGTTCTAACATTGCCCACAATTATCAACTTTCTAAGTCTTTCTGAGCAGGAGAAATCGCAAAACAGTCATTTCTTCATTGCCGTCCAAAAACAAGGCTTTTTTACACTCCGGTCTCCCTTTCTCTTGGAAACAATGACTTACATCAATTCTTTTACATAATTCTTGTTTCTCATGACAGTTCTAACATTGCCCACAATTATCAACTTTCTAAGTCTTTCTGAGCAGGAGAAATCGCAAAACATAGTCATTTCTTCATTGCCGTCCAAAAACAACGCTTTTTTACACTCCTGTCTCCCTTTCTCTTGGAAACAATGACTTACATCAATTCTTTTACATAATTCTTGTTTCTCATGACATTTCTAACATTGCCCACAATTATCAACTTTCTAAGTCTTTCTGAGCAAGAGAAATCGCAAAATAGTCATTTCTTCATTGCCGTCCAAAAACAACGCTTTTTTACACTCCGGTCTCCCTTTCTCTTGGAAACAATGACTTACATCAATTTTTTTACATAATTCTTGTTTCTCATGACATTTCTAACATTGCCCACAATTATCAACTTTCTAAGTCTTTCTGAGCAGGAGAAATCGCAAAACATAGTCATTTCTTCATTGCCGTCCAAAAATAACGCTTTTTTACACTCCGGTCTCCCTTTCTCTTGGAAACAATGACTTACATCAATTCTTTTACATAATTCTTGTTTCTCATGACAGTTCTAACATTGCCCACAATTATCAACTTTCTAAGTCTTTCTGAGCAGGAGAAATCGCAAAACAGTCATTTCTTCATTGCCGTCCAAAAACAAGGCTTTTTTACACTCCGGTCTCCCTTTCTCTTGGAAACAATGACTTACATCAATTCTTTTACATAATTCTTGTTTCTCATGACAGTTCTAACATTGCCCACAATTATCAACTTTCTAAGTCTTTCTGAGCAAGAGAAATCGCAAAATAGTCATTTCTTCATTGCCGTCCAAAAACAACGCTTTTTTACACTCCAGTCTCCCTTTCTCTTGGAAACAATGACTTACATCAATTTTTTTACATAATTCTTGTTTCTCATGACATTTCTAACATTGCCCACAATTATCAACTTTCTAAGTCTTTCTGAGCAGGAGAAATCGCAAAACATAGTCATTTCTTCATTGCCGTCCAAAAACAACGCTTTTTTACACTCCGGTCTCCCTTTCTCTTGGAAACAATGACTTACATCAATTCTTTTACATAATTCTTGTTTCTCATGACATTTCTAACATTGCCCACAATTATCAACTTTCTAAGTCTTTCTGAGCAGGAGAAATCGCAAAACAGTCATTTCTTCATTGCCGTCCAAAAACAACGCTTTTTTACACTCCGGTCTCCCTTTCTCTTGGAAACAATGACTTACATCAATTCTTTTACATAAATCTTCTTTCTCATGACATTTCTAACATTGCCCACAATTATCAACTTTCTAAGTCTTTCTGAGCAAGAGAAATCGCAAAACAGTCATTTCTTCATTGCCGTCCAAAAACAACGCTTTTTTACACTCCGGTCTCCCTTTCTCTTGGAAACAATGACTTACATCAATTCTTTTACATAATTCTTGTTTCTCATGACATTTCTAACATTTCCCACAATTATCAACTTTCTAAGTCTTTCTGAGCAGGAGAAATCGCAAAACATAGTCATTTCTTCATTGCCGTCCAAAAACAACGCTTTTTTACACTCCGGTCTCCCTTTCTCTTGGAAACAATGACTTACATCAATTATTTTACATAATTCTTGTTTCTCATGACATTTCTTACATTGTCCACAATTATCAACTTTCTAAGTCTTTCTGAGCAGGAGAAATCGCAAAACATAGTCATTTCTTCATTGCCGTCCAAAAACAACGCTTTTTTACACTCCTGTCTCCCTTTCTCTTGGAAACAATGACTTACATCAATTCTTTTACATAATTCTTGTTTCTCATGACATTTCTAACATTGCCCACAATTATCAACTTTCTAAGTCTTTCTGAGCAAGAGAAATCGCAAAACAGTCATTTCTTCATTGCCGTCCAAAAACAACGCTTTTTTACACTCCGGTCTCCCTTTCTCTTGGAAACAATGACTTACATCAATTTTTTTACATAATTCTTGTTTCTCATGACATTTCTAACATTGCCCACAATTATCAACTTTCTAAGTCTTTCTGAGCAGGAGAAATCGCAAAACATAGTCATTTCTTCATTGCCGTCCAAAAACAACGCTTTTTTACACTCCGGTCTCCCTTTCTCTTGGAAACAATGACTTACATCAATTCTTTTACATAATTCTTGTTTCTCATGACATTTCTAACATTGCCCACAATTATCAACTTTCTAAGTCTTTCTGAGCAGGAGAAATCGCAAAACAGTCATTTCTTCATTGCCGTCCAAAAACAACGCTTTTTTACACTCCGGTCTCCCTTTCTCTTGGAAACAATGACTTACATCAATTCTTTTACATAATTCTTCCTTCTGATGACATTTCTAACATTGCCCACAATTATCAACTTTCTAAGTCTTTCTGAGCAAGAGAAATCGCAAAATAGTCATTTCTTCATTGCCGTCCAAAAACAACGCTTTTTTACACTCCGGTCTCCCTTTCTCTTGGAAACAATGACTTACATCAATTCTTTTACATAATTCTTGTTTCTCATGACATTTCTAACATTTCCCACAATTATCAACTTTCTAAGTCTTTCTGAGCAGGAGAAATCGCAAAACATAGTCATTTCTTCATTGCCGTCCAAAAACAACGCTTTTTTACACTCCGGTCTCCCTTTCTCTTGGAAACAATGACTTACATCAATTATTTTACATAATTCTTGTTTCTCATGACATTTCTTACATTGCCCACAATTATCAACTTTCTAAGTCTTTCTGAGCAGGAGAAATCGCAAAACATAGTCATTTCTTCATTGCCGTCCAAAAACAATGCTTTTTTACACTCCTGTCTCCCTTTCTCTTGGAAACAATGACTTACATCAATTCTTTTACATAATTCTTGTTTCTCATGACATTTCTAACATTGCCCACAATTATCAACTTTCTAAGTCTTTCTGAGCAAGAGAAATCGCAAAACAGTCATTTCTTCATTGCCGTCCAAAAACAACGCTTTTTTACACTCCGGTCTCCCTTTCTCTTGGAAACAATGACTTACATCAATTTTTTTTACATAATTCTTGTTTCTCATGACATTTCTAACATTGCCCACAATTATCAACTTTCTAAGTCTTTCTGAGCAGGAGAAATCGCAAAACATAGTCATTTCTTCATTGTCGTCCAAAAACAACGCTTTTTTACACTCCGGTCTCCCTTTCTCTTGGAAACAATGACTTACATCAAATCTTTTACATAATTCTTGTTTCTCATGACATTTCTAACATTGCCCACAATTATCAACTTTCTAAGTCTTTCTGAGCAGGAATAATCGCAAAACATAGTCATTTCTTCATTGCCGTCCAAAAACAACGCTTTTTTACACTCCTGTCTCCCTTTCTCTTGGAAACAATGACTTACATCAATTCTTTTAAATAATTCTTGTTTCTCATGACATTTCTAACATTGCCCACAATTATCAACTTTCTAAGTCTTTCTGAGCAAGAGAAATCGCAAAACAGTCATTTCTTCATTGCCGTCCAAAAACAACGCTTTTTTACACTCCGGTCTCCCTTTCTCTTGGAAACAATGACTTACATCAATTCTTTTACATAATTCTTGTTTCTCATGACATTTCTTACATTGCCCACAATTATCAACTTTCTAAGTCTTTCTGAGCAGGAGAAATCGCAAAATATAGTCATTTCTTCATTGCCGTCCAAAAACAACGCTTTTTTAAACTCCTGTCTCCCTTTCTCTTGGAAACAATGACTTACATCAATTCTTTTACATAATTCTTGTTTCTCATGACATTTCTAACAATGCCCACAATTATCAACTTTCTAAGTCTTTCTGAGCAAGAGAAATCGCAAAACAGTCATTTCTTCATTGCCGTCCAAAAACAACGCTTTTTTACACTCCGGTCTCCCTTTCTCTTGGAAACAATGACTTACATCAATTCTTTTACATAATTCTTGTTTCTCATGACATTTCTTACATTGCCCACAATTATCAACTTTCTAAGTCTTTCTGAGCAGGAGAAATCGCAAAACATAGTCATTTCTTCATTGCCGTCCAAAAACAACGCTTTTTTACACTCCTGTCTCCCTTTCTCTTGGAAACAATGACTTACATCAATTCTTTTACATAATTCTTGTTTCTCATGACATTTCTAACATTGCCCACAATTATCAACTTTCTAAGTCTTTCTGAGCAGGAGAAATCGCAAAACATAGTCATTTCTTCATTGCCGTCCAAAAACAACGCTTTTTTACACTCCGGTCTCCCGTTCTCTTGGAAACAATGACTTACATCAATTCTTTTACATAATTCTTGTTTCTCATGACATTTCTAACATTGCCCACAATTATCAACTTTCTAAGTCTTTCTGAGCAAGAGAAATCGCAAAACAGTCATTTCTTCATTGCCGTCCAAAAACAACGCTTTTTTACACTCCGATCTCCCTTTCTCTTGGAAACAATGACTTACATCAATTCTTTTACATAATTCTTGTTTCTCATGACATTTCTAACATTGCCCACAATTATCAACTTTCTAAGTATTTCTGAGCAGGAGAAATCGCAAAACAGTCATTTCTTCATTGGCGTCCAAAAACAACGCTTTTTTACACTCCTGTCTCCCTTTCTCTTGGAAACAATGACTTACATCAATTCTTTTACATAATTATTGTTTCTCATGACAGTTCTAACATTGCCCACAATTATCAACTTACTAAGTCTTTCTGAGCAGGAGAAATCGCAAAACAGTCATTTCTTCATTGCCGTCCAAAAACAAGGCTTTTTTACACTCCGGTCTCCCTTTCTCTTGGAAACAATGACTTACATCAATTCTTTTACATAATTCTTGTTTCTCATGACATTTCTAACATTGCCCACAATTATCAACTTTCTAAGTCTTTCTGAGCAGGAGAAATCGCAAAACAGTCATTTCTTCATTGCCGTCCAAAAACAACGCTTTTTTACACTCCGGTCTCCCTTTCTCTTGGAAACAATGACTTACATCAATTCTTTTACATAATTCTTGTTTCTCATGACATTTCTAACATTTCCCACAATTATCAACTTTCTAAGTCTTTCTGAGCAGGAGAAATCGCAAAACATAGTCATTTCTTCATTGCCGTCCAAAAACAACGCTTTTTTACACTCCGGTCTCCCTTTCTCTTGGAAACAATGACTTACATCAATTATTTTACATAATTCTTGTTTCTCATGACATTTCTTACATTGCCCACAATTATCAACTTTCTAAGTCTTTCTGAGCAGGAGAAATCGCAAAACATAGTCATTTCTTCATTGCCGTCCAAAAACAACGCTTTTTTACACTCCTGTCTCCCTTTCTCTTGGAAACAATGACTTACATCAATTCTTTTACATAATTATTGTTTCTCATGACAGTTCTAACATTGCCCACAATTATCAACTTTCTAAGTCTTTCTGAGCAGGAGAAATCGCAAAACAGTCATTTCTTCATTGCCGTCCAAAAACAAGGCTTTTTTACACTCCGGTCTCCCTTTCTCTTGGAAACAATGACTTACATCAATTCTTTTACATAATTCTTGTTTCTCATGACATTTCTAACATTGCCCACAATTATCAACTTTCTAAGTCTTTCTGAGCAGGAGAAATCGCAAAACAGTCATTTCTTCATTGCCGTCCAAAAACAACGCTTTTTTACACTCCGGTCTCCCTTTCTCTTGGAAACAATGACTTACATCAATTCTTTTACATAATTCTTCTTTCTCATGACATTTCTAACATTGCCCACAATTATCAACTTTCTAAGTCTTTCTGAGCAAGAGAAATCGCAAAACAGTCATTTCTTCATTGCCGTCCAAAAACAACGCTTTTTTACACTCCGGTCTCCCTTTCTCTTGGAAACAATGACTTACATCAATTATTTTACATAATTCTTGTTTCTCATGACATTTCTTACATTGCCCACAATTATCAACTTTCTAAGTCTTTCTGAGCAGGAGAAATCGCAAAACATAGTCATTTCTTCATTGCCGTCCAAAAACAACGCTTTTTTACACTCCTGTCTCCCTTTCTCTTGGAAACAATGACTTACATCAATTCTTTTACATAATTCTTGTTTCTCATGACATTTCTAACATTGCCCACAATTATCAACTTTCTAAGTCTTTCTGAGCAAGAGAAATCGCAAAACAGTCATTTCTTCATTGCCGTCCAAAAACAACGCTTTTTTACACTCCGGTCTCCCTTTCTCTTGGAAACAATGACTTACATCAATTCTTTTACATAATTCTTGTTTCTCATGACATTTCTTACATTGCCCACAATTATCAACTTTCTAAGTCTTTCTGAGCAGGAGAAATCGCAAAACATAGTCATTTCTTCATTGCCGTCCAAAAACAACGCTTTTTTACACTCCTGTCTCCCTTTCTCTTGGAAACAATGACTTACATCAATTCTTTTACATAATTCTTGTTTCTCATGACATTTCTAACATTGCCCACAATTATCAACTTTCTAAGTCTTTCTGAGCAGGAGAAATCGCAAAACATAGTCATTTCTTCATTGCCGTCCAAAAACAACGCTTTTTTACACTCCGGTCTCCCGTTCTCTTGGAAACAATGACTTACATCAATTCTTTTACATAATTCTTGTTTCTCATGACATTTCTAACATTGCCCACAATTATCAACTTTCTAAGTCTTTCTGAGCAAGAGAAATCGCAAAACAGTCATTTCTTCATTGCCGTCCAAAAACAACGCTTTTTTACACTCCGGTCTCCCTTTCTCTTGGAAACAATGACTTACATCAATTCTTTTACATAATTCTTGTTTCTCATGACATTTCTAACAATGCCCACAATTATCAACTTTCTAAGTCTTTCTGAGCAAGAGAAATCGCAAAACAGTCATTTCTTCATTGCCGTCCAAAAACAACGCTTTTTTACACTCCGGTCTCCCTTTCTCTTGGAAACAATGACTTACATCAATTCTTTTACATAATTCTTGTTTCTCATGACATTTCTTACATTGCCCACAATTATCAACTTTCTAAGTCTTTCTGAGCAGGAGAAATCGCAAAACATAGTCATTTCTTCATTGCCGTCCAAAAACAACGCTTTTTTACACTCCTGTCTCCCTTTCTCTTGGAAACAATGACTTACATCAATTCTTTTACATAATTCTTGTTTCTCATGACATTTCTAACATTGCCCACAATTATCAACTTTCTAAGTCTTTCTGAGCAGGAGAAATCGCAAAACATAGTCATTTCTTCATTGCCGTCCAAAAACAACGCTTTTTTACACTCCGGTCTCCCGTTCTCTTGGAAACAATGACTTACATCAATTCTTTTACATAATTCTTGTTTCTCATGACATTTCTAACATTGCCCACAATTATCAACTTTCTAAGTCTTTCTGAGCAAGAGAAATCGCAAAACAGTCATTTCTTCATTGCCGTCCAAAAACAACGCTTTTTTACACTCCGATCTCCCTTTCTCTTGGAAACAATGACTTACATCAATTCTTTTACATAATTCTTGTTTCTCATGACATTTCTAACATTGCCCACAATTATCAACTTTCTAAGTATTTCTGAGCAGGAGAAATCGCAAAACAGTCATTTCTTCATTGGCGTCCAAAAACAACGCTTTTTTACACTCCTGTCTCCCTTTCTCTTGGAAACAATGACTTACATCAATTCTTTTACATAATTATTGTTTCTCATGACAGTTCTAACATTGCCCACAATTATCAACTTTCTAAGTCTTTCTGAGCAGGAGAAATCGCAAAACAGTCATTTCTTCATTGCCGTCCAAAAACAAGGCTTTTTTACACTCCGGTCTCCCTTTCTCTTGGAAACAATGACTTACATCAATTCTTTTACATAATTCTTGTTTCTCATGACATTTCTAACATTGCCCACAATTATCAACTTTCTAAGTCTTTCTGAGCAGGAGAAATCGCAAAACAGTCATTTCTTCATTGCCGTCCAAAAACAACGCTTTTTTACACTCCGGTCTCCCTTTCTCTTGGAAACAATGACTTACATCAATTCTTTTACATAATTCTTGTTTCTCATGACATTTCTAACATTTCCCACAATTATCAACTTTCTAAGTCTTTCTGAGCAGGAGAAATCGCAAAACATAGTCATTTCTTCATTGCCGTCCAAAAACAACGCTTTTTTACACTCCGGTCTCCCTTTCTCTTGGAAACAATGACTTACATCAATTATTTTACATAATTCTTGTTTCTCATGACATTTCTTACATTGCCCACAATTATCAACTTTCTAAGTCTTTCTGAGCAGGAGAAATCGCAAAACATAGTCATTTCTTCATTGCCGTCCAAAAACAACGCTTTTTTACACTCCTGTCTCCCTTTCTCTTGGAAACAATGACTTACATCAATTCTTTTACATAATTATTGTTTCTCATGACAGTTCTAACATTGCCCACAATTATCAACTTTCTAAGTCTTTCTGAGCAGGAGAAATCGCAAAACAGTCATTTCTTCATTGCCGTCCAAAAACAAGGCTTTTTTACACTCCGGTCTCCCTTTCTCTTGGAAACAATGACTTACATCAATTCTTTTACATAATTCTTGTTTCTCATGACATTTCTAACATTGCCCACAATTATCAACTTTCTAAGTCTTTCTGAGCAGGAGAAATCGCAAAACAGTCATTTCTTCATTGCCGTCCAAAAACAACGCTTTTTTACACTCCGGTCTCCCTTTCTCTTGGAAACAATGACTTACATCAATTCTTTTACATAATTCTTCTTTCTCATGACATTTCTAACATTGCCCACAATTATCAACTTTCTAAGTCTTTCTGAGCAAGAGAAATCGCAAAACAGTCATTTCTTCATTGCCGTCCAAAAACAACGCTTTTTTACACTCCGGTCTCCCTTTCTCTTGGAAACAATGACTTACATCAATTATTTTACATAATTCTTGTTTCTCATGACATTTCTTACATTGCCCACAATTATCAACTTTCTAAGTCTTTCTGAGCAGGAGAAATCGCAAAACATAGTCATTTCTTCATTGCCGTCCAAAAACAACGCTTTTTTACACTCCTGTCTCCCTTTCTCTTGGAAACAATGACTTACATCAATTCTTTTACATAATTCTTGTTTCTCATGACATTTCTAACATTGCCCACAATTATCAACTTTCTAAGTCTTTCTGAGCAAGAGAAATCGCAAAACAGTCATTTCTTCATTGCCGTCCAAAAACAACGCTTTTTTACACTCCGGTCTCCCTTTCTCTTGGAAACAATGACTTACATCAATTCTTTTACATAATTCTTGTTTCTCATGACATTTCTTACATTGCCCACAATTATCAACTTTCTAAGTCTTTCTGAGCAGGAGAAATCGCAAAACATAGTCATTTCTTCATTGCCGTCCAAAAACAACGCTTTTTTACACTCCTGTCTCCCTTTCTCTTGGAAACAATGACTTACATCAATTCTTTTACATAATTCTTGTTTCTCATGACATTTCTAACATTGCCCACAATTATCAACTTTCTAAGTCTTTCTGAGCAGGAGAAATCGCAAAACATAGTCATTTCTTCATTGCCGTCCAAAAACAACGCTTTTTTACACTCCGGTCTCCCGTTCTCTTGGAAACAATGACTTACATCAATTCTTTTACATAATTCTTGTTTCTCATGACATTTCTAACATTGCCCACAATTATCAACTTTCTAAGTCTTTCTGAGCAAGAGAAATCGCAAAACAGTCATTTCTTCATTGCCGTCCAAAAACAACGCTTTTTTACACTCCGATCTCCCTTTCTCTTGGAAACAATGACTTACATCAATTCTTTTACATAATTCTTGTTTCTCATGACATTTCTAACATTGCCCACAATTATCAACTTTCTAAGTATTTCTGAGCAGGAGAAATCGCAAAACAGTCATTTCTTCATTGGAGTCCAAAAACAACGCTTTTTTACACTCCTGTCTCCCTTTCTCTTGGAAACAATGACTTACATCAATTCTTTTACATAATTGTTGTTTCTCATGACAGTTCTAACATTGCCCACAATTATCAACTTTCTAAGTCTTTCTGAGCAGGAGAAATCGCAAAACAGTCATTTCTTCATTGCCGTCCAAAAACAAGGCTTTTTTACACTCCGGTCTCCCTTTCTCTTGGAAACAATGACTTACATCAATTCTTTTACATAATTCTTGTTTCTCATGACATTTCTAACATTGCCCACAATTATCAACTTTCTAAGTCTTTCTGAGCAGGAGAAATAGCAAAACAGTCATTTCTTCATTGCCGTCCAAAAACAACGCTTTTTTACACTCCGGTCTCCCTTTCTCTTGTAAACAATGACTTACATCAATTCTTTTACATAATTCTTCTTTCTCATGACATTTCTAACATTGCCCACAATTATCAACTTTCTAAGTCTTTCTGAGCAAGAGAAATCGCAAAACAGTCATTTCTTCATTGCCGTCCAAAAACAACGCTTTTTTACACTCCGGTCTCCCTTTCTCTTGGAAACAATGACTTACATCAATTCTTTTACATAATTCTTGTTTCTCATGACATTTCTAACATTTCCCACAATTATCAACTTTCTAAGTCTTTCTGAGCAGGAGAAATCGCAAAACATAGTCATTTCTTCATTGCCGTCCAAAAACAACGCTTTTTTACACTCCGGTCTCCCTTTCTCTTGGAAACAATGACTTACATCAATTATTTTACATAATTCTTGTTTCTCATGCCATTTCTTACATTGCCCACAATTATCAACTTTCTAAGTCTTTCTGAGCAGGAGAAATCGCAAAACATAGTCATTTCTTCATTGCCGTCCAAAAACAACGCTTTTTTACACTCCTGTCTCCCTTTCTCTTGGAAACAATGACTTACATCAATTCTTTTACATAATTCTTGTTTCTCATGACATTTCTAACATTGCCCACAATTATCAACTTTCTAAGTCTTTCTGAGCAAGAGAAATCGCAAAACAGTCATTTCTTCATTGCCGTCCAAAAACAACGCTTTTTTACACTCCGGTCTCCCTTTCTCTTGGAAACAATGACTTACATCAATTCTTTTAAATAATTCTTGTTTCTCATGACATTTCTAACATTGCCCACAATTATCAACTTTCTAAGTCTTTCTGAGCAAGAGAAATCGCAAAACAGTCATTTCTTCATTGTCGTCCAAAAACAACGCTTTTTTACACTCCGGTCTCCCTTTCTCTTGGAAACAATGACTTACATCAATTCTTTTACATAATTCTTGTTTCTCATGACATTTCTTACATTGCCCACAATTATCAACTTTCTAAGTCTTTCTGAGCAGGAGAAATCGCAAAATATAGTCATTTCTTCATTGCCGTCCAAAAACAACGCTTTTTTAAACTCCTGTCTCCCTTTCTCTTGGAAACAATGACTTACATCAATTCTTTTACATAATTCTTGTTTCTCATGACATTTCTAACATTGCCCACAATTATCAACTTTCTAAGTCTTTCTGAGCAAGAGAAATCGCAAAACAGTCATTTCTTCATTGCCGTCCAAAAACAACGCTTTTTTACACTCCGGTCTCCCTTTCTCTTGGAAACAATGACTTACATCAATTCTTTTACATAATTCTTGTTTCTCATGACATTTCTTACATTGCCCACAATTATCAACTTTCTAAGTCTTTCTGAGCAGGAGAAATCGCAAAACATAGTCATTTCTTCATTGCCGTCCAAAAACAACGCTTTTTTACACTCCTGTCTCCCTTTCTCTTGGAAACAATGACTTACATCAATTCTTTTACATAATTCTTGTTTCTCATGACATTTCTAACATTGCCCACAATTATCAACTTTCTAAGTCTTTCTGAGCAAGAGAAATCGCAAAACAGTCATTTCTTCATTGCCGTCCAAAAACAACGCTTTTTTACACTCCGATCTCCCTTTCTCTTGGAAACAATGACTTACATCAATTCTTTTACATAATTCTTGTTTCTCATGACATTTCTAACATTGCCCACAATTATCAACTTTCTAAGTCTTTCTGAGCAAGAGAAATCGCAAAACAGTCATTTCTTCATTGCCGTCCAAAAACAACGCTTTTTTACACTCCGATCTCCCTTTCTCTTGGAAACAATGACTTACATCAATTCTTTTACATAATTCTTGTTTCTCATGACATTTCTAACATTGCCCACAATTATCAACTTTCTAAGTATTTCTGAGCAGGAGAAATCGCAAAACAGTCATTTCTTCATTGGCGTCCAAAAACAACGCTTTTTTACACTCCTGTCTCCCTTTCTCTTGGAAACAATGACTTACATCAATTCTTTTACATAATTATTGTTTCTCATGACATTTCTAACATTGCCCACAATTATCAACTTTCTAAGTCTTTCTGAGCAGGAGAAATCGCAAAACATAGTCATTTCTTCATTGTCGTCCAAAAACAACGCTTTTTTACACTCCGGTCTCCCTTTCTCTTGGAAACAATGACATACATCTATTCTTTTACATAATTCTTGTTTCTCATGACATTTCTAACATTGCCCACAATTATCAACTTTCTAAGTCTTTCTGAGCAGGAATAATCGCAAAACATAGTCATTTCTTCATTGCCGTCCAAAAACAACGCTTTTTTACACTCCTGTCTCCCTTTCTCTTGGAAACAATGACTTACATCAATTCTTTTAAATAATTCTTGTTTCTCATGACATTTCTAACATTGCCCACAATTATCAACTTTCTAAGTCTTTCTGAGCAAGAGAAATCGCAAAACAGTCATTTCTTCATTGCCGTCCAAAAACAACGCTTTTTTACACTCCGGTCTCCCTTTCTCTTGGAAACAATGACTTACATCAATTCTTTTACATAATTCTTGTTTCTCATGACATTTCTTACATTGCCCACAATTATCAACTTTCTAAGTCTTTCTGAGCAGGAGAAATCGCAAAACATAGTCATTTCTTCATTGCCGTCCAAAAACAACGCTTTTTTAAACTCCTGTCTCTCTTTCTCTTGGAAACAATGACTTACATCAATTCTTTTACATAATTCTTGTTTCTCATGACATTTCTAACATTGCCCACAATTATCAACTTTCTAAGTCTTTCTGAGCAAGAGAAATCGCAAAACAGTCATTTCTTCATTGCCGTCCAAAAACAACGCTTTTTTACACTCCGGTCTCCCTTTCTCTTGGAAACAATGACTTACATCAATTCTTTTACATAATTCTTGTTTCTCATGACATTTCTTACATTGCCCACAATTATCAACTTTCTAAGTCTTTCTGAGCAGGAGAAATCGCAAAACATAGTCATTTCTTCATTGCCGTCCAAAAACAACGCTTTTTTACACTCCGGTCTCCCGTTCTCTTGGAAACAATGACTTACATCAATTCTTTTACATAATTCTTGTTTCTCATGACAGTTCTAACATTGCCCACAATTATCAACTTTCTAAGTCTTTCTGAGCAGGAGAAATCGCAAAACAGTCATTTCTTCATTGCCGTCCAAAAACAAGGCTTTTTTACACTCCGGTCTCCCTTTCTCTTGGAAACAATGACTTACATCAATTCTTTTACATAATTCTTGTTTCTCATGACAGTTCTAACATTGCCCACAATTATCAACTTTCTAAGTCTTTCTGAGCAGGAGAAATCGCAAAACATAGTCATTTCTTCATTGCCGTCCAAAAACAACGCTTTTTTACACTCCTGTCTCCCTTTCTCTTGGAAACAATGACTTACATCAATTCTTTTACATAATTCTTGTTTCTCATGACATTTCTAACATTGCCCACAATTATCAACTTTCTAAGTCTTTCTGAGCAAGAGAAATCGCAAAATAGTCATTTCTTCATTGCCGTCCAAAAACAACGCTTTTTTACACTCCGGTCTCCCTTTCTCTTGGAAACAATGACTTACATCAATTTTTTTACATAATTCTTGTTTCTCATGACATTTCTAACATTGCCCACAATTATCAACTTTCTAAGTCTTTCTGAGCAGGAGAAATCGCAAAACATAGTCATTTCTTCATTGCCGTCCAAAAACAACGCTTTTTTACACTCCGGTCTCCCTTTCTCTTGGAAACAATGACTTACATCAACTCTTTTACATAATTCTTGTTTCTCATGACATTTCTAACATTGCCCACAATTATCAACTTTCTAAGTCTTTCTGAGCAGGAGAAATCGCAAAACAGTAATTTCTTCATTGCCGTCCAAAAACAACGCTTTTTTACACTCCGGTCTCCCTTTCTCTTGGAAACAATGACTTACATCAATTCTTTTACATAATTCTTCTTTCTCATGACATTTCTAACATTGCCCACAATTATCAACTTTCTAAGTCTTTCTGAGCAAGAGAAATCGCAAAACAGTCATTTCTTCATTGCCGTCCAAAAACAACGCTTTTTTACACTCCGGTCTCCCTTTCTCTTGGAAACAATGACTTACATCAATTATTTTACATAATTCTTGTTTCTCATGACATTTCTTACATTGCCCACAATTATCAACTTTCTAAGTCTTTCTGAGCAGGAGAAATCGCAAAACATAGTCATTTCTTCATTGCCGTCCAAAAACAACGCTTTTTTAAACTCCTGTCTCTCTTTCTCTTGGAAACAATGACTTACATCAATTCTTTTACATAATTCTTGTTTCTCATGACATTTCTAACATTGCCCACAATTATCAACTTTCTAAGTCTTTCTGAGCAAGAGAAATCGCAAAACAGTCATTTCTTCATTGCCGTCCAAAAACAACGCTTTTTTACACTCCGGTCTCCCTTTCTCTTGGAAACAATGACTTACATCAATTCTTTTACATAATTCTTGTTTCTCATGACATTTCTTACATTGCCCACAATTATCAACTTTCTAAGTCTTTCTGAGCAGGAGAAATCGCAAAACATAGTCATTTCTTCATTGCCGTCCAAAAACAACGCTTTTTTACACTCCGGTCTCCCGTTCTCTTGGAAACAATGACTTACATCAATTCTTTTACATAATTCTTGTTTCTCATGACAGTTCTAACATTGCCCACAATTATCAACTTTCTAAGTCTTTCTGAGCAGGAGAAATCGCAAAACAGTCATTTCTTCATTGCCGTCCAAAAACAAGGCTTTTTTACACTCCGGTCTCCCTTTCTCTTGGAAACAATGACTTACATCAATTCTTTTACATAATTCTTGTTTCTCATGACAGTTCTAACATTGCCCACAATTATCAACTTTCTAAGTCTTTCTGAGCAGGAGAAATCGCAAAACATAGTCATTTCTTCATTGCCGTCCAAAAACAACGCTTTTTTACACTCCTGTCTCCCTTTCTCTTGGAAACAATGACTTACATCAATTCTTTTACATAATTCTTGTTTCTCATGACATTTCTAACATTGCCCACAATTATCAACTTTCTAAGTCTTTCTGAGCAAGAGAAATCGCAAAATAGTCATTTCTTCATTGCCGTCCAAAAACAACGCTTTTTTACACTCCGGTCTCCCTTTCTCTTGGAAACAATGACTTACATCAATTTTTTTACATAATTCTTGTTTCTCATGACATTTCTAACATTGCCCACAATTATCAACTTTCTAAGTCTTTCTGAGCAGGAGAAATCGCAAAACATAGTCATTTCTTCATTGCCGTCCAAAAACAACGCTTTTTTACACTCCGGTCTCCCTTTCTCTTGGAAACAATGACTTACATCAACTCTTTTACATAATTCTTGTTTCTCATGACATTTCTAACATTGCCCACAATTATCAACTTTCTAAGTCTTTCTGAGCAGGAGAAATCGCAAAACAGTAATTTCTTCATTGCCGTCCAAAAACAACGCTTTTTTACACTCCGGTCTCCCTTTCTCTTGGAAACAATGACTTACATCAATTCTTTTACATAATTCTTCTTTCTCATGACATTTCTAACATTGCCCACAATTATCAACTTTCTAAGTCTTTCTGAGCAAGAGAAATCGCAAAACAGTCATTTCTTCATTGCCGTCCAAAAACAACGCTTTTTTACACTCCGGTCTCCCTTTCTCTTGGAAACAATGACTTACATCAATTATTTTACATAATTCTTGTTTCTCATGACATTTCTTACATTGCCCACAATTATCAACTTTCTAAGTCTTTCTGAGCAGGAGAAATCGCAAAACATAGTCATTTCTTCATTGCCGTCCAAAAACAACGCTTTTTTACACTCCTGTCTCCCTTTCTCTTGGAAACAATGACTTACATCAATTCTTTTACATAATTCTTGTTTCTCATGACATTTCTAACATTGCCCACAATTATCAACTTTCTAAGTCTTTCTGAGCAAGAGAAATCGCAAAACAGTCATTTCTTCATTGCCGTCCAAAAACAACGCTTTTTTACACTCCGGTCTCCCTTTCTCTTGGAAACAATGACTTACATCAATTTTTTTTACATAATTCTTGTTTCTCATGACATTTCTAACATTGCCCACAATTATCAACTTTCTAAGTCTTTCTGAGCAGGAGAAATCGCAAAACATAGTCATTTCTTCATTGTCGTCCAAAAACAACGCTTTTTTACACTCCGGTCTCCCTTTCTCTTGGAAACAATGACTTACATCAAATCTTTTACATAATTCTTGTTTCTCATGACATTTCTAACATTGCCCACAATTATCAACTTTCTAAGTCTTTCTGAGCAGGAATAATCGCAAAACATAGTCATTTCTTCATTGCCGTCCAAAAACAACGCTTTTTTACACTCCTGTCTCCCTTTCTCTTGGAAACAATGACTTACATCAATTCTTTTAAATAATTCTTGTTTCTCATGACATTTCTAACATTGCCCACAATTATCAACTTTCTAAGTCTTTCTGAGCAAGAGAAATCGCAAAACAGTCATTTCTTCATTGCCGTCCAAAAACAACGCTTTTTTACACTCCGGTCTCCCTTTCTCTTGGAAACAATGACTTACATCAATTCTTTTACATAATTCTTGTTTCTCATGACATTTCTTACATTGCCCACAATTATCAACTTTCTAAGTCTTTCTGAGCAGGAGAAATCGCAAAATATAGTCATTTCTTCATTGCCGTCCAAAAACAACGCTTTTTTAAACTCCTGTCTCCCTTTCTCTTGGAAACAATGACTTACATCAATTCTTTTACATAATTCTTGTTTCTCATGACATTTCTAACATTGCCCACAATTATCAACTTTCTAAGTCTTTCTGAGCAGGAGAAATCGCAAAACATAGTCATTTCTTCATTGCCGTCCAAAAACAACGCTTTTTTAAACTCCTGTCTCCCTTTCTCTTGGAAACAATGACTTACATCAATTCTTTTACATAATTCTTGTTTCTCATGACATTTCTAACATTGCCCACAATTATCAACTTTCTAAGTCTTTCTGAGCAAGAGAAATCGCAAAACAGTCATTTCTTCATTGCCGTCCAAAAACAACGCTTTTTTACACTCCGATCTCCCTTTCTCTTGGAAACAATGACTTACATCAATTCTTTTACATAATTCTTGTTTCTCATGACATTTCTTACATTGCCCACAATTATCAACTTTCTAAGTCTTTCTGAGCAGGAGAAATCGCAAAACATAGTCATTTCTTCATTGCCGTCCAAAAACAACGCTTTTTTACACTCCGGTCTCCCGTTCTCTTGGAAACAATGACTTACATCAATTCTTTTACATAATTCTTGTTTCTCATGACAGTTCTAACATTGCCCACAATTATCAACTTTCTAAGTCTTTCTGAGCAGGAGAAATCGCAAAACAGTCATTTCTTCATTGCCGTCCAAAAACAAGGCTTTTTTACACTCCGGTCTCCCTTTCTCTTGGAAACAATGACTTACATCAATTCTTTTACATAATTCTTGTTTCTCATGACAGTTCTAACATTGCCCACAATTATCAACTTTCTAAGTCTTTCTGAGCAGGAGAAATCGCAAAACATAGTCATTTCTTCATTGCCGTCCAAAAACAACGCTTTTTTACACTCCTGTCTCCCTTTCTCTTGGAAACAATGACTTACATCAATTCTTTTACATAATTCTTGTTTCTCATGACATTTCTAACATTGCCCACAATTATCAACTTTCTAAGTCTTTCTGAGCAAGAGAAATCGCAAAATAGTCATTTCTTCATTGCCGTCCAAAAACAACGCTTTTTTACACTCCGGTCTCCCTTTCTCTTGGAAACAATGACTTACATCAATTTTTTTACATAATTCTTGTTTCTCATGACATTTCTAACATTGCCCACAATTATCAACTTTCTAAGTCTTTCTGAGCAGGAGAAATCGCAAAACATAGTCATTTCTTCATTGCCGTCCAAAAACAACGCTTTTTTACACTCCTGTCTCCCTTTCTCTTGGAAACAATGACTTACATCAATTCTTTTACATAATTCTTGTTTCTCATGACATTTCTAACATTGCCCACAATTATCAACTTTCTAAGTCTTTCTGAGCAAGAGAAATCGCAAAACAGTCATTTCTTCATTGCCGTCCAAAAACAACGCTTTTTTACACTCCGGTCTCCCTTTCTCTTGGAAACAATGACTTACATCAATTTTTTTACATAATTCTTGTTTCTCATGACATTTCTAACATTGCCCACAATTATCAACTTTCTAAGTCTTTCTGAGCAGGAGAAATCGCAAAACATAGTCATTTCTTCATTGCCGTCCAAAAACAACGCTTTTTTACACTCCTGTCTCCCTTTCTCTTGGAAACAATGACTTACATCAATTCTTTTACATAATTCTTGTTTCTCATGACATTTCTAACATTGCCCACAATTATCAACTTTCTAAGTCTTTCTGAGCAAGAGAAATCGCAAAACAGTCATTTCTTCATTGCCGTCCAAAAACAACGCTTTTTTACACTCCGGTCTCCCTTTCTCTTGGAAACAATGACTTACATCAATTTTTTTTACATAATTCTTGTTTCTCATGACATTTCTAACATTGCCCACAATTATCAACTTTCTAAGTCTTTCTGAGCAGGAGAAATCGCAAAACATAGTCATTTCTTCATTGTCGTCCAAAAACAACGCTTTTTTACACTCCGGTCTCCCTTTCTCTTGGAAACAATGACTTACATCAAATCTTTTACATAATTCTTGTTTCTCATGACATTTCTAACATTGCCCACAATTATCAACTTTCTAAGTCTTTCTGAGCAGGAATAATCGCAAAACATAGTCATTTCTTCATTGCCGTCCAAAAACAACGCTTTTTTACACTCCTGTCTCCCTTTCTCTTGGAAACAATGACTTACATCAATTCTTTTAAATAATTCTTGTTTCTCATGACATTTCTAACATTGCCCACAATTATCAACTTTCTAAGTCTTTCTGAGCAAGAGAAATCGCAAAACAGTCATTTCTTCATTGCCGTCCAAAAACAACGCTTTTTTACACTCCGGTCTCCCTTTCTCTTGGAAACAATGACTTACATCAATTCTTTTACATAATTCTTGTTTCTCATGACATTTCTTACATTGCCCACAATTATCAACTTTCTAAGTCTTTCTGAGCAGGAGAAATCGCAAAATATAGTCATTTCTTCATTGCCGTCCAAAAACAACGCTTTTTTAAACTCCTGTCTCCCTTTCTCTTGGAAACAATGACTTACATCAATTCTTTTACATAATTCTTGTTTCTCATGACATTTCTAACATTGCCCACAATTATCAACTTTCTAAGTCTTTCTGAGCAAGAGAAATCGCAAAACAGTCATTTCTTCATTGCCGTCCAAAAACAACGCTTTTTTACACTCCGGTCTCCCTTTCTCTTGGAAACAATGACTTACATCAATTCTTTTACATAATTCTTGTTTCTCATGACATTTCTTACATTGCCCACAATTATCAACTTTCTAAGTCTTTCTGAGCAGGAGAAATCGCAAAACATAGTCATTTCTTCATTGCCGTCCAAAAACAACGCTTTTTTACACTCCTGTCTCCCTTTCTCTTGGAAACAATGACTTACATCAATTCTTTTACATAATTCTTGTTTCTCATGACATTTCTAACATTGCCCACAATTATCAACTTTCTAAGTCTTTCTGAGCAGGAGAAATCGCAAAACATAGTCATTTCTTCATTGCCGTCCAAAAACAACGCTTTTTTACACTCCGGTCTCCCGTTCTCTTGGAAACAATGACTTACATCAATTCTTTTACATAATTCTTGTTTCTCATGACATTTCTAACATTGCCCACAATTATCAACTTTCTAAGTCTTTCTGAGCAAGAGAAATCGCAAAACAGTCATTTCTTCATTGCCGTCCAAAAACAACGCTTTTTTACACTCCGATCTCCCTTTCTCTTGGAAACAATGACTTACATCAATTCTTTTACATAATTCTTGTTTCTCATGACATTTCTAACATTGCCCACAATTATCAACTTTCTAAGTATTTCTGAGCAGGAGAAATCGCAAAACAGTCATTTCTTCATTGGCGTCCAAAAACAACGCTTTTTTACACTCCTGTCTCCCTTTCTCTTGGAAACAATGACTTACATCAATTCTTTTACATAATTATTGTTTCTTATGACAGTTCTAACATTGCCCACAATTATCAACTTTCTAAGTCTTTCTGAGCAGGAGAAATCGCAAAACAGTCATTTCTTCATTGCCGTCCAAAAACAAGGCTTTTTTACACTCCGGTCTCCCTTTCTCTTGGAAACAATGACTTACATCAATTCTTTTACATAATTCTTGTTTCTCATGACATTTCTAACATTGCCCACAATTATCAACTTTCTAAGTCTTTCTGAGCAGGAGAAATCGCAAAACAGTCATTTCTTCATTGCCGTCCAAAAACAACGCTTTTTTACACTCCGGTCTCCCTTTCTCTTGGAAACAATGACTTACATCAATTCTTTTACATAATTCTTCTTTCTCATGACATTTCTAACATTGCCCACAATTATCAACTTTCTAAGTCTTTCTGAGCAAGAGAAATCGCAAAACAGTCATTTCTTCATTGCCGTCCAAAAACAACGCTTTTTTACACTCCGGTCTCCCTTTCTCTTGGAAACAATGACTTACATCAATTCTTTTACATAATTCTTGTTTCTCATGACATTTCTAACATTTCCCACAATTATCAACTTTCTAAGTCTTTCTGAGCAGGAGAAATCGCAAAACATAGTCATTTCTTCATTGCCGTCCAAAAACAACGCTTTTTTACACTCCGGTCTCCCTTTCTCTTGGAAACAATGACTTACATCAATTATTTTACATAATTCTTGTTTCTCATGACATTTCTTACATTGCCCACAATTATCAACTTTCTAAGTCTTTCTGAGCAGGAGAAATCGCAAAACATAGTCATTTCTTCATTGCCGTCCAAAAACAACGCTTTTTTACACTCCTGTCTCCCTTTCTCTTGGAAACAATGACTTACATCAATTCTTTTACATAATTCTTGTTTCTCATGACATTTCTAACATTGCCCACAATTATCAACTTTCTAAGTCTTTCTGAGCAAGAGAAATCGCAAAACAGTCATTTCTTCATTGCCGTCCAAAAACAACGCTTTTTTACACTCCGGTCTCCCTTTCTCTTGGAAACAATGACTTACATCAATTTTTTTACATAATTCTTGTTTCTCATGACATTTCTAACATTGCCCACAATTATCAACTTTCTAAGTCTTTCTGAGCAGGAGAAATCGCAAAACATAGTCATTTCTTCATTGTCGTCCAAAAACAACGCTTTTTTACACTCCGGTCTCCCTTTCTCTTGGAAACAATGACTTACATCAAATCTTTTACATAATTCTTGTTTCTCATGACATTTCTAACATTGCCCACAATTATCAACTTTCTAAGTCTTTCTGAGCAGGAATAATCGCAAAACATAGTCATTTCTTCATTGCCGTCCAAAAACAACGCTTTTTTACACTCCTGTCTCCCTTTCTCTTGGAAACAATGACTTACATCAATTCTTTTACATAATTCTTGTTTCTCATGACATTTCTTACATTGCCCACAATTATCAACTTTCTAAGTCTTTCTGAGCAGGAGAAATCGCAAAATATAGTCATTTCTTCATTGCCGTCCAAAAACAACGCTTTTTTAAACTCCTGTCTCCCTTTCTCTTGGAAACAATGACTTACATCAATTCTTTTACATAATTCTTGTTTCTCATGACATTTCTAACGTTGCCCACAATTATCAACTTTCTAAGTCTTTCTGAGCAAGAGAAATCGTAAAACAGTCATTTCTTCATTGCCGTCCAAAAACAACGCTTTTTTACACTCCGGTCTCCCTTTCTCTTGGAAACAATGACTTACATCAATTCTTTTACATAATTCTTGTTTCTCATGACATTTCTTACATTGCCCACAATTATCAACTTTCTAAGTCTTTCTGAGCAGGAGAAATCGCAAAACATAGTCATTTCTTCATTGCCGTCCAAAAACAACGCTTTTTTACACTCCTGTCTCCCTTTCTCTTGGAAACAATGACTTACATCAATTCTTTTACATAATTCTTGTTTCTCATGACATTTCTAACATTGCCCACAATTATCAACTTTCTAAGTCTTTCTGAGCAGGAGAAATCGCAAAACATAGTCATTTCTTCATTGCCGTCCAAAAACAACGCTTTTTTACACTCCGGTCTCCCGTTCTCTTGGAAACAATGACTTACATCAATTCTTTTACATAATTCTTGTTTCTCATGACATTTCTAACATTGCCCACAATTATCAACTTTCTAAGTCTTTCTGAGCAAGAGAAATCGCAAAACAGTCATTTCTTCATTGCCGTCCAAAAACAACGCTTTTTTACACTCCGATCTCCCTTTCTCTTGGAAACAATGACTTACATCAATTCTTTTACATAATTCTTGTTTCTCATGACATTTCTAACATTGCCCACAATTATCAACTTTCTAAGTATTTCTGAGCAGGAGAAATCGCAAAACAGTCATTTCTTCATTGGCGTCCAAAAACAACGCTTTTTTACACTCCTGTCTCCCTTTCTCTTGGAAACAATGACTTACATCAATTCTTTTACATAATTATTGTTTCTCATGACAGTTCTAACATTGCCCACAATTATCAACTTTCTAAGTCTTTCTGAGCAGGAGAAATCGCAAAACAGTCATTTCTTCATTGCCGTCCAAAAACAAGGCTTTTTTACACTCCGGTCTCCCTTTCTCTTGGAAACAATGACTTACATCAATTCTTTTACATAATTCTTGTTTCTCATGACAGTTCTAACATTGCCCACAATTATCAACTTTCTAAGTCTTTCTGAGCAGGAGAAATCGCAAAACATAGTCAATTCTTCATTGCCGTCCAAAAACAACGCTTTTTTACACTCCTGTCTCCCTTTCTCTTGGAAACAATGACTTACATCAATTCTTTTACATAATTCTTGTTTCTCATGACATTTCTAACATTGCCCACAATTATCAACTTTCTAAGTCTTTCTGAGCAAGAGAAATCGCAAAATAGTCATTTCTTCATTGCCGTCCAAAAACAACGCTTTTTTACACTCCGATCTCCCTTTCTCTTGGAAACAATGACTTACATCAATTTTTTTATATAATTCTTGTTTCTCATGACATTTCTAACATTGCCCACAATTATCAACTTTCTAAGTCTTTCTGAGCAGGAGAAATCGCAAAACATAGTCATTTCTTCATTGCCGTCCAAAAACAACGCTTTTTTACACTCCGGTCTCCCTTTCTCTTGGAAACAATGACTTACATCAATTCTTTTACATAATTCTTGTTTCTCATGACATTTCTAACATTGCCCACAATTATCAACTTTCTAAGTCTTTCTGAGCAGGAGAAATCGCAAAACAGTCATTTCTTCATTGCCGTCCAAAAACAACGCTTTTTTACACTCCGGTCTCCCTTTCTCTTGGAAACAATGACTTACATCAATTCTTTTACATAATTCTTGTTTCTCATGACATTTCTAACATTTCCCACAATTATCAACTTTCTAAGTCTTTCTGAGCAGGAGAAATCGCAAAACATAGTCCTTTCTTCATTGCCGTCCAAAAACAACGCTTTTTTACACTCCGGTCTCCCTTTCTCTTGGAAACAATGACTTACATCAATTCTTTTACATAATTCTTGTTTCTCATGACATTTCTAACATTGCCCACAATTATCAACTTTCTAAGTCTTTCTGAGCAGGAGAAATCGCAAAACAGTCATTTCTTCATTGCCGTCCAAAAACAACGCTTTTTTTACACTCCGGTCTCCCTTTCTCTTGGAAACAATGACTTACATCAATTTTTTTACATAATTCTTGTTTCTCATGACATTTCTAACATTGCCCACAATTATCAACTTTCTAAGTCTTTCTGAGCAGGAGAAATCGCAAAACATAGTCATTTCTTCATTGCCGTCCAAAAACAACGCTTTTTTACACTCCGGTCTCCCTTTCTCTTGGAAACAATGACTTACATCAATTCTTTTACATAATTCTTGTTTCTCATGACATTTCTAACATTGCCCACAATTATCAACTTTCTAAGTCTTTCTGAGCAGGAGAAATCGCAAAACAGTCATTTCTTCATTGCCGTCCAAAAACAACGCTTTTTTACACTCCGGTCTCCCTTTCTCTTGGAAACAATGACTTACATCAATTCTTTTACATAATTCTTGTTTCTCATGACATTTCTAACATTTCCCACAATTATCAACTTTCTAAGTCTTTCTGAGCAGGAGAAATCGCAAAACATAGTCCTTTCTTCATTGCCGTCCAAAAACAACGCTTTTTTACACTCCGGTCTCCCTTTCTCTTGGAAACAATGACTTACATCAATTCTTTTACATAATTCTTGTTTCTCATGACATTTCTAACATTGCCCACAATTATCAACTTTCTAAGTCTTTCTGAGCAGGAGAAATTGCAAAACAGTCATTTCTTCATTGCCGTCCAAAAACAACGCTTTTTTTACACTCCGGTCTCCCTTTCTCTTGGAAACAATGACTTACATCAATTTTTTTACATAATTCTTGTTTCTCATGACATTTCTAACATTGCCCACAATTATCAACTTTCTAAGTCTTTCTGAGCAGGAGAAATCGCAAAACATATTCATTTCTTCATTGCCGTCCAAAAACAACGCTTTTTTACACTCCGATCTCCCTTTCTCTTGGAAACAATGACTTACATCAATTCTTTTACATAATTCTTGTTTCTCATGACATTTCTAACATTGCCCACAATTATCAACTTTCTAAGTATTTCTGAGCAGGAGAAATCGCAAAACAGTCATTTCTTCATTGGCGTCCAAAAACAACGCTTTTTTACACTCCTGTCTCCCTTTCTCTTGGAAACAATGACTTACATCAATTCTTTTACATAATTATTGTTTCTCATGACATTTCTAACATTGCCCACAATTATCAACTTTCTAAGTCTTTCTGAGCAGGAGAAATCGCAAAACATAGTCATTTCTTCATTGTCGTCCAAAAACAACGCTTTTTTACACTCCGGTCTCCCTTTCTCTTGGAAACAATGACATACATCAATTCTTTTACATAATTCTTGTTTCTCATGACATTTCTAACATTGCCCACAATTATCAACTTTCTAAGTCTTTCTGAGCAGGAATAATCGCAAAACATAGTCATTTCTTCATTGCCGTCCAAAAACAACGCTTTTTTACACTCCTGTCTCCCTTTCTCTTGGAAACAATGACTTACATCAATTCTTTTAAATAATTCTTGTTTCTCATGACATTTCTAACATTGCCCACAATTATCAACTTTCTAAGTCTTTCTGAGCAAGAGAAATCGCAAAACAGTCATTTCTTCATTGCCGTCCAAAAACAACGCTTTTTTACACTCCGGTCTCCCTTTCTCTTGGAAACAATGACTTACATCAATTCTTTTACATAATTCTTGTTTCTCATGACATTTCTTACATTGCCCACAATTATCAACTTTCTAAGTCTTTCTGAGCAGGAGAAATTGCAAAACATAGTCATTTCTTCATTGCCGTCCAAAAACAACGCTTTTTTAAACTCCTGTCTCCCTTTCTCTTGGAAACAATGACTTACATCAATTCTTTTACATAATTCTTGTTTCTCATGACATTTCTAACATTGCCCACAATTATCAACTTTCTAAGTCTTTCTGAGCAAGAGAAATCGCAAAACAGTCATTTCTTCATTGCCGTCCAAAAACAACGCTTTTTTACACTCCGGTCTCCCTTTCTCTTGGAAACAATGACTTACATCAATTCTTTTACATAATTCTTGTTTCTCATGACATTTCTTACATTGCCCACAATTATCAACTTTCTAAGTCTTTCTGAGCAGGAGAAATCGCAAAACATAGTCATTTCTTCATTGCCGTCCAAAAACAACGCTTTTTTACACTCCGGTCTCCCGTTCTCTTGGAAACAATGACTTACATCAATTCTTTTACATAATTCTTGTTTCTCATGACAGTTCTAACATTGCCCACAATTATCAACTTTCTAAGTCTTTCTGAGCAGGAGAAATCGCAAAACAGTCATTTCTTCATTGCCGTCCAAAAACAAGGCTTTTTTACACTCCGGTCTCCCTTTCTCTTGGAAACAATGACTTACATCAATTCTTTTACATAATTCTTGTTTCTCATGACATTTCTAACATTTCCCACAATTATCAACTTTCTAAGTCTTTCTGAGCAGGAGAAATCGCAAAACATAGTCATTTCTTCATTGCCGTCCAAAAACAAGGCTTTTTTACACTCCGGTCTCCCTTTCTCTTGGAAACAATGACTTACATCAATTATTTTAAATAATTCTTGTTTCTCATGACATTTCTTACATTGCCCACAATTATCAACTTTCTAAGTCTTTCTGAGCAGGAGAAATCGCAAAACATAGTCATTTCTTCATTGCCGTCCAAAAACAACGCTTTTTTACACTCCTGTCTCCCTTTCTCTTGGAAACAATGACTTACATCAATTCTTTTACATAATTCTTGTTTCTCATGACATTTCTAACATTGCCCACAATTATCAACTTTCTAAGTCTTTCTGAGCAAGAGAAATCGCAAAACAGTCATTTCTTCATTGCCGTCCAAAAACAACGCTTTTTTACACTCCGGTCTCCCTTTCTCTTGGAAACAATGACTTACATCAATTTTTTTTACATAATTCTTGTTTCTCATGACATTTCTAACATTGCCCACAATTATCAACTTTCTAAGTCTTTCTGAGCAGGAGAAATCGCAAAACATAGTCATTTCTTCATTGTCGTCCAAAAACAACGCTTTTTTACACTCCGGTCTCCCTTTCTCTTGGAAACAATGACTTACATCAAATCTTTTACATAATTCTTGTTTCTCATGACATTTCTAACATTGCCCACAATTATCAACTTTCTAAGTCTTTCTGAGCAGGAATAATCGCAAAACATAGTCATTTCTTCATTGCCGTCCAAAAACAACGCTTTTTTACACTCCTGTCTCCCTTTCTCTTGGAAACAATGACTTACATCAATTCTTTTAAATAATTCTTGTTTCTCATGACATTTCTAACATTGCCCACAATTATCAACTTTCTAAGTCTTTCTGAGCAAGAGAAATCGCAAAACAGTCATTTCTTCATTGCCGTCCAAAAACAACGCTTTTTTACACTCCGGTCTCCCTTTCTCTTGGAAACAATGACTTACATCAATTCTTTTACATAATTCTTGTTTCTCATGACATTTCTTACATTGCCCACAATTATCAACTTTCTAAGTCTTTCTGAGCAGGAGAAATCGCAAAATATAGTCATTTCTTCATTGCCGTCCAAAAACAACGCTTTTTTAAACTCCTGTCTCCCTTTCTCTTGGAAACAATGACTTACATCAATTCTTTTACATAATTCTTGTTTCTCATGACATTTCTAACATTGCCCACAATTATCAACTTTCTAAGTCTTTCTGAGCAAGAGAAATCGCAAAACAGTCATTTCTTCATTGCCGTCCAAAAACAACGCTTTTTTACACTCCGGTCTCCCTTTCTCTTGGAAACAATGACTTACATCAATTCTTTTACATAATTCTTGTTTCTCATGACATTTCTTACATTGCCCACAATTATTAACTTTCTAAGTCTTTCTGAGCAGGAGAAATCGCAAAACATAGTCATTTCTTCATTGCCGTCCAAAAACAACGCTTTTTTACACTCCTGTCTCCCTTTCTCTTGGAAACAATGACTTACATCAATTCTTTTACATAATTCTTGTTTCTCATGACATTTCTAACATTGCCCACAATTATCAACTTTCTAAGTCTTTCTGAGCAGGAGAAATCGCAAAACATAGTCATTTCTTCATTGCCGTCCAAAAACAACGCTTTTTTACACTCCGGTCTCCCGTTCTCTTGGAAACAATGACTTACATCAATTCTTTTACATAATTCTTGTTTCTCATGACATTTCTAACATTGCCCACAATTATCAACTTTCTAAGTCTTTCTGAGCAAGAGAAATCGCAAAACAGTCATTTCTTCATTGGCGTCCAAAAACAACGCTTTTTTACACTCCTGTCTCCCTTTCTCTTGGAAACAATGACTTACATCAATTCTTTTACATAATTATTGTTTCTCATGACAGTTCTAACATTGCCCACAATTATCAACTTTCTAAGTCTTTCTGAGCAGGAGAAATCGCAAAACAGTCATTTCTTCATTACCGTCCAAAAACAAGGCTTTTTTACACTCCGGTCTCCCTTTCTCTTGGAAACAATGACTTACATCAATTCTTTTACATAATTCTTGTTTCTCATGACATTTCTAACATTGCCCACAATTATCAACTTTCTAAGTCTTTCTGAGCAGGAGAAATCGCAAAACAGTCATTTCTTCATTGCCGTCCAAAAACAACGCTTTTTTACACTCCGGTCTCCCTTTCTCTTGGAAACAATGACTTACATCAATTCTTTTACATAATTCTTCTTTCTCATGACATTTCTAACATTGCCCACAATTATCAACTTTCTAAGTCTTTCTGAGCAAGAGAAATCGCAAAACAGTCATTTCTTCATTGCCGTCCAAAAACAACGCTTTTTTACACTCCGGTCTCCCTTTCTCTTGGAAACAATGACTTACATCAATTCTTTTACATAATTCTTGTTTCTCATGACATTTCTAACATTTCCCACAATTATCAACTTTCTAAGTCTTTCTGAGCAGGAGAAATCGCAAAACATAGTCATTTCTTCATTGCCGTCCAAAAACAACGCTTTTTTACACTCCGGTCTCCCTTTCTCTTGGAAACAATGACTTACATCAATTATTTTACATAATTCTTGTTTCTCATGACATTTCTTACATTGCCCACAATTATCAACTTTCTAAGTCTTTCTGAGCAGGAGAAATCGCAAAACATAGTCATTTCTTCATTGCCGTCCAAAAACAACGCTTTTTTACACTCCTGTCTCCCTTTCTCTTGGAAACAATGACTTACATCAATTCTTTTACATAATTCTTGTTTCTCATGACATTTCTAACATTGTCCACAATTATCAACTTTCTAAGTCTTTCTGAGCAAGAGAAATCGCAAAACAGTCATTTCTTCATTGCCGTCCAAAAACAACGCTTTTTTACACTCCGGTCTCCCTTTCTCTTGGAAACAATGACTTACATCAATTTTTTTACATAATTCTTGTTTCTCATGACATTTCTAACATTGCCCACAATTATCAACTTTCTAAGTCTTTCTGAGCAGGAGAAATCGCAAAACATAGTCATTTCTTCATTGTCGTCCAAAAACAACGCTTTTTTACACTCCGGTCTCCCTTTCTCTTGGAAACAATGACTTACATCAAATCTTTTACATAATTCTTGTTTCTCATGACATTTCTAACATTGCCCACAATTATCAACTTTCTAAGTCTTTCTGAGCAGGAATAATCGCAAAACATAGTCATTTCTTCATTGCCGTCCAAAAACAACGCTTTTTTACACTCTTGTCTCCCTTTCTCTTGGAAACAATGACTTACATCAATTCTTTTAAATAATTCTTGTTTCTCATGACATTTCTAACATTGCCCACAATTATCAACTTTCTAAGTCTTTCTGAGCAAGAGAAATCGCAAAACAGTCATTTCTTCATTGCCGTCCAAAAACAACGCTTTTTTACACTCCGGTCTCCCTTTCTCTTGGAAACAATGACTTACATCAATTCTTTTACATAATTCTTGTTTCTCATGACATTTCTTACATTGCCCACAATTATCAACTTTCTAAGTCTTTCTGAGCAGGAGAAATCGCAAAATATAGTCATTTCTTCATTGCCGTCCAAAAACAACGCTTTTTTAAACTCCTGTCTCCCTTTCTCTTGGAAACAATGACTTACATCAATTCTTTTACATAATTCTTGTTTCTCATGACATTTCTTACATTGCCCACAATTATCAACTTTCTAAGTCTTTCTGAGCAGGAGAAATCGCAAAACATAGTCATTTCTTCATTGCCGTCCAAAAACAACGCTTTTTTACACTCCTGTCTCCCTTTCTCTTGGAAACAATGACTTACATCAATTCTTTTACATAATTCTTGTTTCTCATGACATTTCTAACATTGCCCACAATTATCAACTTTCTAAGTCTTTCTGAGCAGGAGAAATCGCAAAACATAGTCATTTCTTCATTGCCGTCCAAAAACAACGCTTTTTTACACTCCGGTCTCCCGTTCTCTTGGAAACAATGACTTACATCAATTCTTTTACATAATTCTTGTTTCTCATGACATTTCTAACATTGCCCACAATTATCAACTTTCTAAGTCTTTCTGAGCAAGAGAAATCGCAAAACAGTCATTTCTTCATTGCCGTCCAAAAACAACGCTTTTTTACACTCCGATCTCCCTTTCTCTTGGAAACAATGACTTACATCAATTCTTTTACATAATTCTTGTTTCTCATGACATTTCTAACATTGCCCACAATTATCAACTTTCTAAGTATTTCTGAGCAGGAGAAATCGCAAAACAGTCATTTCTTCATTGGCGTCCAAAAACAACGCTTTTTTACACTCCTGTCTCCCTTTCTCTTGGAAACAATGACTTACATCAATTCTTTTACATAATTATTGTTTCTCATGACAGTTCTAACATTGCCCACAATTATCAACTTTCTAAGTCTTTCTGAGCAGGAGAAATCGCAAAACAGTCATTTCTTCATTGCCGTCCAAAAACAAGGCTTTTTTACACTCCGGTCTCCCTTTCTCTTGGAAACAATGACTTACATCAATTCTTTTACATAATTCTTGTTTCTCATGACAGTTCTAACATTGCCCACAATTATCAACTTTCTAAGTCTTTCTGAGCAGGAGAAATCGCAAAACATAGTCATTTCTTCATTGCCGTCCAAAAACAACGCTTTTTTACACTCCTGTCTCCCTTTCTCTTGGAAACAATGACTTACATCAATTCTTTTACATAATTCTTGTTTCTCATGACATTTCTAACATTGCCCACAATTATCAACTTTCTAAGTCTTTCTGAGCAAGAGAAATCGCAAAATAGTCATTTCTTCATTGCCGTCCAAAAACAACGCTTTTTTACACTCCGATCTCCCTTTCTCTTGGAAACAATGACTTACATCAATTTTTTTATATAATTCTTGTTTCTCATGACATTTCTAACATTGCCCACAATTATCAACTTTCTAAGTCTTTCTGAGCAGGAGAAATCGCAAAACATAGTCATTTCTTCATTGCCGTCCAAAAACAACGCTTTTTTACACTCCGGTCTCCCTTTCTCTTGGAAACAATGACTTACATCAATTCTTTTACATAATTCTTGTTTCTCATGACATTTCTAACATTGCCCACAATTATCAACTTTCTAAGTCTTTCTGAGCAGGAGAAATCGCAAAACAGTCATTTCTTCATTGCCGTCCAAAAACAACGCTTTTTTACACTCCGGTCTCCCTTTCTCTTGGAAACAATGACTTACATCAATTCTTTTACATAATTCTTGTTTCTCATGACATTTCTAACATTTCCCACAATTATCAACTTTCTAAGTCTTTCTGAGCAGGAGAAATCGCAAAACATAGTCCTTTCTTCATTGCCGTCCAAAAACAACGCGTTTTCACACTCCGGTCTCCCTTTCTCTTGGAAACAATGACTTACATCAATTCTTTTACATAATTCTTGTTTCTCATGACATTTCTAACATTGCCCACAATTATCAACTTTCTAAGTCTTTCTGAGCAGGAGAAATCGCAAAACAGTCATTTCTTCATTGCCGTCCAAAAACAACGCTTTTTTTACACTCCGGTCTCCCTTTCTCTTGGAAACAATGACTTACATCAATTTTTTTACATAATTCTTGTTTCTCATGACATTTCTAACATTGCCCACAATTATCAACTTTCTAAGTCTTTCTGAGCAGGAGAAATCGCAAAACATAGTCATTTCTTCATTGCCGTCCAAAAACAACGCTTTTTTACACTCCGGTCTCCCTTTCTCTTGGAAACAATGACTTTACATAATTCTTGTTTCTCATGACATTTCTAACATTGCCCACAATTATCAACTTTCTAAGTCTTTCTGAGCAAGAGAAATCGCAAAACAGTCATTTCTTCATTGCCGTCCAAAAACAACGCTTTTTTACACTCCGATCTCCCTTTCTCTTGGAAACAATGACTTACATCAATTCTTTTACATAATTCTTGTTTCTCATGACATTTCTAACATTGCCCACAATTATCAACTTTCTAAGTCTTTCTGAGCAGGAGAAATCGCAAAACAGTCATTTCTTCATTGGCGTCCAAAAACAACGCTTTTTTACACTCCTGTCTCCCTTTCTCTTGGAAACAATGACTTACATCAATTCTTTTACATAATTCTTGTTTCTCATGACATTTCTAACATTGCCCACTATTATCAACTTTCTAAGTCTTTCTGAGCAGGAGAAATCGCAAAACATAGTCATTTCTTCATTGCCGTCCAAAAACAACGCTTTTTTACACTCCTGTCTCCCTTTCTCTTGGAAACAATGACTTACATCAATTCTTTTACATAATTCTTGTTTCTCATGACATTTCTAACATTGCCCACTATTATCAACTTTCTAAGTCTTTCTGAGCAGGAGAAATCGCAAAACAGTCATTTCTTCATTGGCGTCCAAAAACAACGCTTTTTTACACTCCTGTCTCCCTTTCTCTTGGAAACAATTACTTACATCAATTCTTTTACATAATTCTTGTTTCTCATGACATTTCTTACATTGCCCACAATTATCAACTTTCTAAGTCTTTCTGAGCAAGAGAAATCGCAAAACAGTCATTTCTTCATTGGCGTCCAAAAACAACGCTTTTTTACACTCCTGTCTCCCTTACTCTTGGAAACAATGACTTACATAAATTCTTTTACATAATTCTTGTTTCTCATGACATTTCTTACATTGCCCACAATTATCAACTTTCTAAGTCTTTCTGAGCAGGAGAAATCGCAAAACATAGTCATTTCTTCATTGCCGTCCAAAAACAACGCTTTTTTACACTCCGGTCTCCCTTTCTCTTGGAAACAATGACTTACATCAATTCTTTTACATAATTCTTGTTTCTCATGACATTTCTTACATTGCCCACAATTATCAACTTTCTAAGTCTTTCTGAGCAGGAGAAATCGCAAAATATAGTCATTTCTTCATTGCCGTCCAAAAACAACGCTTTTTTAAACTCCTGTCTCCCTTTCTCTTGGAAACAATGACTTACATCAATTCTTTTACATAATTCTTGTTTCTCATGACATTTCTTACATTGCCCACAATTATCAACTTTCTAAGTCTTTCTGAGCAGGAGAAATCGCAAAACATAGTCATTTCTTCATTGTCGTCCAAAAACAACGCTTTTTTACACTCCGGTCTCCCTTTCTCTTGGAAACAATGACTTACATCAATTCTTTTACATAATTCTTGTTTCTCATGACATTTCTAACATTGCCCACAATTATCAACTTTCTAAGTCTTTCTGAGCAGGAATAATCGCAAAACATAGTCATTTCTTCATTGCCGTCCAAAAACAACGCTTTTTTACACTCCTGTCTCCCTTTCTCTTGGAAACAATGACTTACATCAATTCTTTTAAATAATTCTTGTTTCTCATGACATTTCTAACATTGCCCACAATTATCAACTTTCTAAGTCTTTCTGAGCAAGAGAAATCGCAAAACAGTCATTTCTTCATTGCCGTCCAAAAACAACGCTTTTTTACACTCCGGTCTCCCTTTCTCTTGGAAACAATGACTTACATCAATTCTTTTACATAATTCTTGTTTCTCATGACATTTCTTACATTGCCCACAATTATCAACTTTCTAAGTCTTTCTGAGCAGGAGAAATCGCAAAACATAGTCATTTCTTCATTGCCGTCCAAAAACAACGCTTTTTTAAACTCCTGTCTCCCTTTCTCTTGGAAACAATGACTTACATCAATTCTTTTACATAATTCTTGTTTCTCATGACATTTCTAACATTGCCCACAATTATCAACTTTCTAAGTCTTTCTGAGCAAGAGAAATCGCAAAACAGTCATTTCTTCATTGCCGTCCAAAAACAACGCTTTTTTACACTCCGGTCTCCCTTTCTCTTGGAAACAATGACTTACATCAATTCTTTTACATAATTCTTGTTTCTCATGACATTTCTTACATTGCCCACAATTATCAACTTTCTAAGTCTTTCTGAGCAGGAGAAATCGCAAAACATAGTCATTTCTTCATTGCCGTCCAAAAACAACGCTTTTTTACACTCCTGTCTCCCTTTCTCTTGGAAACAATGACTTACATCAATTCTTTTACATAATTCTTGTTTCTCATGACATTTCTTACATTGCCCACAATTATCAACTTTCTAAGTCTTTCTGAGCAGGAGAAATCGCAAAACATAGTCATTTCTTCATTGCCGTCCAAAAACAACGCTTTTTTACACTCCGGTCTCCCTTTCTCTTGGAAACAATGACTTACATCAATTCTTTTACATAATTCTTGTTTCTCATGACATTTCTTACATTGCCCACAATTATCAACTTTCTAAGTCTTTCTGAGCAGGAGAAATCGCAAAATATAGTCATTTCTTCATTGCCGTCCAAAAACAACGCTTTTTTAAACTCCTGTCTCCCTTTCTCTTGGAAACAATGACTTACATCAATTCTTTTACATAATTCTTGTTTCTCATGACATTTCTAACATTGCCCACAATTATCAACTTTCTAAGTCTTTCTGAGCAAGAGAAATCGCAAAACAGTCATTTCTTCATTGCCGTCCAAAAACAACGCTTTTTTACACTCCGGTCTCCCTTTCTCTTGGAAACAATGACTTACATCAATTTTTTTACATAATTCTTGTTTCTCATGACATTTCTAACATTGCCCACAATTATCAACTTTCTAAGTCTTTCTGAGCAGGAGAAATCGCAAAACATAGTCATTTCTTCATTGTCGTCCAAAAACAACGCTTTTTTACACTCCGGTCTCCCTTTCTCTTGGAAACAATGACTTACATCAATTCTTTTACATAATTCTTGTTTCTCATGACATTTCTAACATTGCCCACAATTATCAACTTTCTAAGTCTTTCTGAGCAGGAATAATCGCAAAACATAGTCATTTCTTCATTGCCGTCCAAAAACAACGCTTTTTTACACTCCTGTCTCCCTTTCTCTTGGAAACAATGACTTACATCAATTCTTTTAAATAATTCTTGTTTCTCATGACATTTCTAACATTGCCCACAATTATCAACTTTCTAAGTCTTTCTGAGCAAGAGAAATCGCAAAACAGTCATTTCTTCATTGCCGTCCAAAAACAACGCTTTTTTACACTCCGGTCTCCCTTTCTCTTGGAAACAATGACTTACATCAATTCTTTTACATAATTCTTGTTTCTCATGACATTTCTAACATTGCCCACAATTATCAACTTTCTAAGTCTTTCTGAGCAAGAGAAATCGCAAAACAGTCATTTCTTCATTGCCGTCCAAAAACAACGCTTTTTTACACTCCGGTCTCCCTTTCTCTTGGAAACAATGACTTACATCAATTCTTTTACATAATTCTTGTTTCTCATGACATTTCTTACATTGCCCACAATTATCAACTTTCTAAGTCTTTCTGAGCAGGAGAAATCGCAAAACATAGTCATTTCTTCATTGCCGTCCAAAAACAACGCTTTTTTACACTCCTGTCTCCCTTTCTCTTGGAAACAATGACTTACATCAATTCTTTTACATAATTCTTGTTTCTCATGACATTTCTAACATTGCCCACAATGATCAACTTTCTAAGTCTTTCTGAGCAGGAGAAATCGCAAAACATAGTCATTTCTTCATTGCCGTCCAAAAACAACGCTTTTTTACACTCCGGTCTCCTGTTCTCTTGGAAACAATGACTTACATCAATTCTTTTACATAATTCTTGTTTCTCATGACAGTTCTAACATTGCCCACAATTATCAACTTTCTAAGTCTTTCTGAGCAAGAGAAATCGCAAAACAGTCATTTCTTCATTGCCGTCCAAAAACAACGCTTTTTTACACTCCGGTCTCCCTTTCTCTTGGAAACAATGACTTACATCAATTCTTTTACATAATTCTTGTTTCTCATGACATTTCTTACATTGCCCACAATTATCAACTTTCTAAGTCTTTCTGAGCAGGAGAAATCGCAAAATATAGTCATTTCTTCATTGCCGTCCAAAAACAACGCTTTTTTAAACTCCTGTCTCCCTTTCTCTTGGAAACAATGACTTACATCAATTCTTTTACATAATTCTTGTTTCTCATGACATTTCTTACATTGCCCACAATTATCAACTTTCTAAGTCTTTCTGAGCAGAAGAAATCGCAAAACATAGTCATTTCTTCATTGCCGTCCAAAAACAACGCTTTTTTACACTCCTGTCTCCCTTTCTCTTGGAAACAATGACTTACATCAATTCTTTTACATAATTCTTGTTTCTCATGACATTTCTAACATTGCCCACAATTATCAACTTTCTAAGTCTTTCTGAGCAGGAGAAATCGCAAAACATAGTCATTTCTTCATTGCCGTCCAAAAACAACGCTTTTTTACACTCCGGTCTCCCGTTCTCTTGGAAACAATGACTTACATCAATTCTTTTACATAATTCTTGTTTCTCATGACATTTCTAACATTGCCCACAATTATCAACTTTCTAAGTATTTCTGAGCAGGAGAAATCGCAAAACAGTCATTTCTTCATTGGCGTCCAAAAACAACGCTTTTTTACACTCCTGTCTCCCTTTCTCTTGGAAACAATGACTTACATCAATTCTTTTACATAATTATTGTTTCTCATGACAGTTCTAACATTGCCCACAATTATCAACTTTCTAAGTCTTTCTGAGCAGGAGAAATCGCAAAACAGTCATTTCTTCATTGCCGTCCAAAAACAAGGCTTTTTTACACTCCGGTCTCCCTTTCTCTTGGAAACAATGACTTACATCAATTCTTTTACATAATTCTTGTTTCTCATGACAGTTCTAACATTGCCCACAATTATCAACTTTCTAAGTCTTTCTGAGCAGGAGAAATCGCAAAACATAGTCATTTCTTCATTGCCGTCCAAAAACAACGCTTTTTTACACTCCTGTCTCCCTTTCTCTTGGAAACAATGACTTACATCAATTCTTTTACATAATTCTTGTTTCTCATGACATTTCTAACATTGCCCACAATTATCAACTTTCTAAGTCTTTCTGAGCAAGAGAAATCGCAAAATAGTCATTTCTTCATTGCCGTCCAAAAACAACGCTTTTTTACACTCCGATCTCCCTTTCTCTTGGAAACAATGACTTACATCAATTTTTTTATATAATTCTTGTTTCTCATGACATTTCTAACATTGCCCACAATTATCAACTTTCTAAGTCTTTCTGAGCAGGAGAAATCGCAAAACATAGTCATTTCTTCATTGCCGTCCAAAAACAACGCTTTTTTACACTCCGGTCTCCCTTTCTCTTGGAAACAATGACTTACATCAATTCTTTTACATAATTCTTGTTTCTCATGACATTTCTAACATTGCCCACAATTATCAACTTTCTAAGTCTTTCTGAGCAGGAGAAATCGCAAAACAGTCATTTCTTCATTGCCGTCCAAAAACAACGCTTTTTTACACTCCGGTCTCCCTTTCTCTTGGAAACAATGACTTACATCAATTCTTTTACATAATTCTTGTTTCTCATGACATTTCTAACATTTCCCACAATTATCAACTTTCTAAGTCTTTCTGAGCAGGAGAAATCGCAAAACATAGTCCTTTCTTCATTGCCGTCCAAAAACAACGCGTTTTCACACTCCGGTCTCCCTTTCTCTTGGAAACAATGACTTACATCAATTCTTTTACATAATTCTTGTTTCTCATGACATTTCTAACATTGCCCACAATTATCAACTTTCTAAGTCTTTCTGAGCAGGAGAAATCGCAAAACAGTCATTTCTTCATTGCCGTCCAAAAACAACGCTTTTTTTACACTCCGGTCTCCCTTTCTCTTGGAAACAATGACTTACATCAATTTTTTTACATAATTCTTGTTTCTCATGACATTTCTAACATTGCCCACAATTATCAACTTTCTAAGTCTTTCTGAGCAGGAGAAATCGCAAAACATAGTCATTTCTTCATTGCCGTCCAAAAACAACGCTTTTTTACACTCCGGTCTCCCTTTCTCTTGGAAACAATGACTTTACATAATTCTTGTTTCTCATGACATTTCTAACATTGCCCACAATTATCAACTTTCTAAGTCTTTCTGAGCAAGAGAAATCGCAAAACAGTCATTTCTTCATTGCCGTCCAAAAACAACGCTTTTTTACACTCCGATCTCCCTTTCTCTTGGAAACAATGACTTACATCAATTCTTTTACATAATTCTTGTTTCTCATGACATTTCTAACATTGCCCACAATTATCAACTTTCTAAGTCTTTCTGAGCAGGAGAAATCGCAAAACAGTCATTTCTTCATTGGCGTCCAAAAACAACGCTTTTTTACACTCCTGTCTCCCTTTCTCTTGGAAACAATGACTTACATCAATTCTTTTACATAATTCTTGTTTCTCATGACATTTCTAACATTGCCCACTATTATCAACTTTCTAAGTCTTTCTGAGCAGGAGAAATCGCAAAACATAGTCATTTCTTCATTGCCGTCCAAAAACAACGCTTTTTTACACTCCTGTCTCCCTTTCTCTTGGAAACAATGACTTACATCAATTCTTTTACATAATTCTTGTTTCTCATGACATTTCTAACATTGCCCACTATTATCAACTTTCTAAGTCTTTCTGAGCAGGAGAAATCGCAAAACAGTCATTTCTTCATTGGCGTCCAAAAACAACGCTTTTTTACACTCCTGTCTCCCTTTCTCTTGGAAACAATTACTTACATCAATTCTTTTACATAATTCTTGTTTCTCATGACATTTCTTACATTGCCCACAATTATCAACTTTCTAAGTCTTTCTGAGCAAGAGAAATCGCAAAACAGTCATTTCTTCATTGGCGTCCAAAAACAACGCTTTTTTACACTCCTGTCTCCCTTACTCTTGGAAACAATGACTTACATAAATTCTTTTACATAATTCTTGTTTCTCATGACATTTCTTACATTGCCCACAATTATCAACTTTCTAAGTCTTTCTGAGCAGGAGAAATCGCAAAACATAGTCATTTCTTCATTGCCGTCCAAAAACAACGCTTTTTTACACTCCGGTCTCCCTTTCTCTTGGAAACAATGACTTACATCAATTCTTTTACATAATTCTTGTTTCTCATGACATTTCTTACATTGCCCACAATTATCAACTTTCTAAGTCTTTCTGAGCAGGAGAAATCGCAAAATATAGTCATTTCTTCATTGCCGTCCAAAAACAACGCTTTTTTAAACTCCTGTCTCCCTTTCTCTTGGAAACAATGACTTACATCAATTCTTTTACATAATTCTTGTTTCTCATGACATTTCTTACATTGCCCACAATTATCAACTTTCTAAGTCTTTCTGAGCAGGAGAAATCGCAAAACATAGTCATTTCTTCATTGTCGTCCAAAAACAACGCTTTTTTACACTCCGGTCTCCCTTTCTCTTGGAAACAATGACTTACATCAATTCTTTTACATAATTCTTGTTTCTCATGACATTTCTAACATTGCCCACAATTATCAACTTTCTAAGTCTTTCTGAGCAGGAATAATCGCAAAACATAGTCATTTCTTCATTGCCGTCCAAAAACAACGCTTTTTTACACTCCTGTCTCCCTTTCTCTTGGAAACAATGACTTACATCAATTCTTTTAAATAATTCTTGTTTCTCATGACATTTCTAACATTGCCCACAATTATCAACTTTCTAAGTCTTTCTGAGCAAGAGAAATCGCAAAACAGTCATTTCTTCATTGCCGTCCAAAAACAACGCTTTTTTACACTCCGGTCTCCCTTTCTCTTGGAAACAATGACTTACATCAATTCTTTTACATAATTCTTGTTTCTCATGACATTTCTTACATTGCCCACAATTATCAACTTTCTAAGTCTTTCTGAGCAGGAGAAATCGCAAAACATAGTCATTTCTTCATTGCCGTCCAAAAACAACGCTTTTTTAAACTCCTGTCTCCCTTTCTCTTGGAAACAATGACTTACATCAATTCTTTTACATAATTCTTGTTTCTCATGACATTTCTAACATTGCCCACAATTATCAACTTTCTAAGTCTTTCTGAGCAAGAGAAATCGCAAAACAGTCATTTCTTCATTGCCGTCCAAAAACAACGCTTTTTTACACTCCGGTCTCCCTTTCTCTTGGAAACAATGACTTACATCAATTCTTTTACATAATTCTTGTTTCTCATGACATTTCTTACATTGCCCACAATTATCAACTTTCTAAGTCTTTCTGAGCAGGAGAAATCGCAAAACATAGTCATTTCTTCATTGCCGTCCAAAAACAACGCTTTTTTACACTCCTGTCTCCCTTTCTCTTGGAAACAATGACTTACATCAATTCTTTTACATAATTCTTGTTTCTCATGACATTTCTTACATTGCCCACAATTATCAACTTTCTAAGTCTTTCTGAGCAGGAGAAATCGCAAAACATAGTCATTTCTTCATTGCCGTCCAAAAACAACGCTTTTTTACACTCCGGTCTCCCTTTCTCTTGGAAACAATGACTTACATCAATTCTTTTACATAATTCTTGTTTCTCATGACATTTCTTACATTGCCCACAATTATCAACTTTCTAAGTCTTTCTGAGCAGGAGAAATCGCAAAATATAGTCATTTCTTCATTGCCGTCCAAAAACAACGCTTTTTTAAACTCCTGTCTCCCTTTCTCTTGGAAACAATGACTTACATCAATTCTTTTACATAATTCTTGTTTCTCATGACATTTCTAACATTGCCCACAATTATCAACTTTCTAAGTCTTTCTGAGCAAGAGAAATCGCAAAACAGTCATTTCTTCATTGCCGTCCAAAAACAACGCTTTTTTACACTCCGGTCTCCCTTTCTCTTGGAAACAATGACTTACATCAATTTTTTTACATAATTCTTGTTTCTCATGACATTTCTAACATTGCCCACAATTATCAACTTTCTAAGTCTTTCTGAGCAGGAGAAATCGCAAAACATAGTCATTTCTTCATTGTCGTCCAAAAACAACGCTTTTTTACACTCCGGTCTCCCTTTCTCTTGGAAACAATGACTTACATCAATTCTTTTACATAATTCTTGTTTCTCATGACATTTCTAACATTGCCCACAATTATCAACTTTCTAAGTCTTTCTGAGCAGGAATAATCGCAAAACATAGTCATTTCTTCATTGCCGTCCAAAAACAACGCTTTTTTACACTCCTGTCTCCCTTTCTCTTGGAAACAATGACTTACATCAATTCTTTTAAATAATTCTTGTTTCTCATGACATTTCTAACATTGCCCACAATTATCAACTTTCTAAGTCTTTCTGAGCAAGAGAAATCGCAAAACAGTCATTTCTTCATTGCCGTCCAAAAACAACGCTTTTTTACACTCCGGTCTCCCTTTCTCTTGGAAACAATGACTTACATCAATTCTTTTACATAATTCTTGTTTCTCATGACATTTCTAACATTGCCCACAATTATCAACTTTCTAAGTCTTTCTGAGCAAGAGAAATCGCAAAACAGTCATTTCTTCATTGCCGTCCAAAAACAACGCTTTTTTACACTCCGGTCTCCCTTTCTCTTGGAAACAATGACTTACATCAATTCTTTTACATAATTCTTGTTTCTCATGACATTTCTTACATTGCCCACAATTATCAACTTTCTAAGTCTTTCTGAGCAGGAGAAATCGCAAAACATAGTCATTTCTTCATTGCCGTCCAAAAACAACGCTTTTTTACACTCCTGTCTCCCTTTCTCTTGGAAACAATGACTTACATCAATTCTTTTACATAATTCTTGTTTCTCATGACATTTCTAACATTGCCCACAATGATCAACTTTCTAAGTCTTTCTGAGCAGGAGAAATCGCAAAACATAGTCATTTCTTCATTGCCGTCCAAAAACAACGCTTTTTTACACTCCGGTCTCCTGTTCTCTTGGAAACAATGACTTACATCAATTCTTTTACATAATTCTTGTTTCTCATGACAGTTCTAACATTGCCCACAATTATCAACTTTCTAAGTCTTTCTGAGCAGGAGAAATCGCAAAACAGTCATTTCTTCATTGCCGTCCAAAAACAAGGCTTTTTTACACTCCGGTCTCCCTTTCTCTTGGAAACAATGACTTACATCAATTCTTTTACATAATTCTTGTTTCTCATGACAGTTCTAACATTGCCCACAATTATCAACTTTCTAAGTCTTTCTGAGCAGGAGAAATCGCAAAACATAGTCATTTCTTCATTGCCGTCCAAAAACAACGCTTTTTTACACTCCTGTCTCCCTTTCTCTTGGAAACAATGACTCACATCAATTCTTTTACATAATTCTTGTTTCTCATGACATTTCTAACATTGCCCACAATTATCAACTTTCTAAGTCTTTCTGAGCAAGAGAAATCGCAAAATAGTCATTTCTTCATTGCCGTCCAAAAACAACGCTTTTTTACACTCCGGTCTCCCTTTCTCTTGGAAACAATGACTTACATCAATTTTTTTACATAATTCTTGTTTCTCATGACATTTCTAACATTGCCCACAATTATCAACTTTCTAAGTCTTTCTGAGCAGGAGAAATCGCAAAACATAGTCATTTCTTCATTGCCGTCCAAAAACAACGCTTTTTTACACTCCGGTCTCCCTTTCTCTTGGAAACAATGACTTACATCAATTCTTTTACATAATTCTTGTTTCTCATGACATTTCTAACATTGCCCACAATTATCAACTTTCTAAGTCTTTCTGAGCAGGAGAAATCGCAAAACAGTCATTTCTTCATTGCCGTCCAAAAACAACGGTTTTTTACACTCCGGTCTCCCTTTCTCTTGGAAACAATGACTTACATCAATTCTTTTACATAATTCTTCTTTCTCATGACATTTCTAACATTGCCCACAATTATCAACTTTCTAAGTCTTTCTGAGCAAGAGAAATCGCAAAACAGTCATTTCTTCATTGCCGTCCAAAAACAACGCTTTTTTACACTCCAGTCTCCCTTTCTCTTGGAAACAATGACTTACATCAATTCTTTTACATAATTCTTGTTTCTCATGACATTTCTAACATTTCCCACAATTATCAACTTTCTAAGTCTTTCTGAGCAGGAGAAATCGCAAAACATAGTCATTTCTTCATTGCCGTCCAAAAACAACGCTTTTTTACACTCCGGTCTCCCTTTCTCTTGGAAACAATGACTTACATCAATTATTTTACATAATTCTTGTTTCTCATGACATTTCTTACATTGCCCACAATTATCAACTTTCTAAGTCTTTCTGAGCAGGAGAAATCGCAAAACATAGTCATTTCTTCATTGCCGTCCAAAAACAACGCTTTTTTACACTCCTGTCTCCCTTTCTCTTGGAAACAATGACTTACATCAATTCTTTTACATAATTCTTGTTTCTCATGACATTTCTAACATTGCCCACAATTATCAACTTTCTAAGTCTTTCTGAGCAAGAGAAATCGCAAAACAGTTATTTCTTCATTGCCGTCCAAAAACAACGCTTTTTTACACTCCGGTCTCCCTTTCTCTTGGAAACAATGACTTACATCAATTTTTTTACATAATTCTTGTTTCTCATGACATTTCTAACATTGCCCACAATTATCAACTTTCTAAGTCTTTCTGAGCAGGAGAAATCGCAAAACATAGTCATTTCTTCATTGTCGTCCAAAAACAACGCTTTTTTACACTCCGGTCTCCCTTTCTCTTGGAAACAATGACTTACATCAAATCTTTTACATAATTCTTGTTTCTCATGACATTTCTAACATTGCCCACAATTATCAACTTTCTAAGTCTTTCTGAGCAGGAATAATCGCAAAACATAGTCATTTCTTCATTGCCGTCCAAAAACAACGCTTTTTTACACTCCTGTCTCCCTTTCTCTTGGAAACAATGACTTACATCAATTCTTTTAAATACTTCTTGTTTCTCATGACATTTCTAACATTGCCCACAATTATCAACTTTCTAAGTCTTTCTGAGCAAGAGAAATCGCAAAACAGTCATTTCTTCATTGCCGTCCAAAAACAACGCTTTTTTACACTCCGGTCTCCCTTTCTCTTGGAAACAATGACTTACATCAATTCTTTTACATAATTCTTGTTTCTCATGACATTCCTTACATTGCCCACAATTATCAACTTTCTAAGTCTTTCTGAGCAGGAGAAATCGCAAAATATAGTCATTTCTTCATTGCCGTCCAAAAACAACGCTTTTTTAAACTCCTGTCTCCCTTTCTCTTGGAAACAATGACTTACATCAATTCTTTTACATAATTCTTGTTTCTCATGACATTTCTAACATTGCCCACAATTATCAACTTTCTAAGTCTTTCTGAGCAAGAGAAATCGCAAAACAGTCATTTCTTCATTGCCGTCCAAAAACAACGCTTTTTTACACTCCGGTCTCCCTTTCTCTTGGAAACAATGACTTACATCAATTCTTTTACATAATTCTTGTTTCTCATGACATTTCTTACATTGCCCACAATTATCAACTTTCTAAGTCTTTCTGAGCAGGAGAAATCGCAAAACATAGTCATTTCTTCATTGCCGTCCAAAAACAACGCTTTTTTACACTCCTGTCTCCCTTTCTCTTGGAAACAATGACTTACATCAATTCTTTTACATAATTCTTGTTTCTCATGACATTTCTAACATTGCCCACAATTATCAACTTTCTAAGTCTTTCTGAGCAGGAGAAATCGCAAAACATAGTCATTTCTTCATTGCCGTCCAAAAACAACGCTTTTTTACACTCCTGTCTCCCTTTCTCTTGGAAACAATGACTTACATCAATTCTTTTACATAATTCTTGTTTCTCATGACATTTCTAACATTGCCCACAATTATCAACTTTCTAAGTCTTTCTGAGCAAGAGAAATCGCAAAATAGTCATTTCTTCATTGCCGTCCAAAAACAACGCTTTTTTACACTCCGGTCTCCCTTTCTCTTGGAAACAATGACTTACATCAATTTTTTTACATAATTCTTGTTTCTCATGACATTTCTAACATTGCCCACAATTATCAACTTTCTAAGTCTTTCTGAGCAGGAGAAATCGCAAAACATAGTCATTTCTTCATTGCCGTCCAAAAACAACGCTTTTTTACACTCCGGTCTCCCTTTCTCTTGGAAACAATGACTTACATCAAATCTTTTACATAATTCTTGTTTCTCATGACATTTCTAACATTGCCCACAATTATCAACTTTCTAAGTCTTTCTGAGCAGGAATAATCGCAAAACATAGTCATTTCTTCATTGCCGTCCAAAAACAACGCTTTTTTACACTCCTGTCTCCCTTTCTCTTGGAAACAATGACTTACATCAATTCTTTTAAATACTTCTTGTTTCTCATGACATTTCTAACATTGCCCACAATTATCAACTTTCTAAGTCTTTCTGAGCAAGAGAAATCGCAAAACAGTCATTTCTTCATTGCCGTCCAAAAACAACGCTTTTTTACACTCCGGTCTCCCTTTCTCTTGGAAACAATGACTTACATCAATTCTTTTACATAATTCTTGTTTCTCATGACATTCCTTACATTGCCCACAATTATCAACTTTCTAAGTCTTTCTGAGCAGGAGAAATCGCAAAATATAGTCATTTCTTCATTGCCGTCCAAAAACAACGCTTTTTTAAACTCCTGTCTCCCTTTCTCTTGGAAACAATGACTTACATCAATTCTTTTACATAATTCTTGTTTCTCATGACATTTCTAACATTGCCCACAATTATCAACTTTCTAAGTCTTTCTGAGCAAGAGAAATCGCAAAACAGTCATTTCTTCATTGCCGTCCAAAAACAACGCTTTTTTACACTCCGGTCTCCCTTTCTCTTGGAAACAATGACTTACATCAATTCTTTTACATAATTCTTGTTTCTCATGACATTTCTTACATTGCCCACAATTATCAACTTTCTAAGTCTTTCTGAGCAGGAGAAATCGCAAAACATAGTCATTTCTTCATTGCCGTCCAAAAACAACGCTTTTTTACACTCCTGTCTCCCTTTCTCTTGGAAACAATGACTTACATCAATTCTTTTACATAATTCTTGTTTCTCATGACATTTCTAACATTGCCCACAATTATCAACTTTCTAAGTCTTTCTGAGCAGGAGAAATCGCAAAACATAGTCATTTCCTCATTGCCGTCCAAAAACAACGCTTTTTTACACTCCTGTCTCCCTTTCTCTTGGAAACAATGACTTACATCAATTCTTTTACATAATTCTTGTTTCTCATGACATTTCTAACATTGCCCACAATTATCAACTTTCTAAGTCTTTCTGAGCAAGAGAAATCGCAAAATAGTCATTTCTTCATTGCCGTCCAAAAACAACGCTTTTTTACACTCCGGTCTCCCTTTCTCTTGGAAACAATGACTTACATCAATTCTTTTACATAATTCTTGTTTCTCATGACATTTCTAACATTGCCCACTATTATCAACTTTCTAAGTCTTTCTGAGCAGGAGAAATCGCAAAACATAGTCATTTCTTCATTGCCGTCCAAAAACAACGCTTTTTTACACTCCGGTCTCCCTTTCTCTTGGAAACAATGACTTACATCAATTCTTTTACATAATTCTTGTTTCTCATGACATTTCTAACATTGCCCACAATTATCAACTTTTTAAGTCTTTCTGAGCAGGAGAAATCGCAAAACATAGTCATTTCTTCATTGCCGTCCAAAAACAACGCTTTTTTACACTCCGGTCTCCCGTTCTCTTGGAAACAATGACTTACATCAATTCTTTTACATAATTCTTGTTTCTCATGACAGTTCTAACATTGCCCACAATTATCAACTTTCTAAGTCTTTCTGAGCAGGAGAAATCGCAAAACAGTCATTTCTTCATTGCCGTCCAAAAACAACGCTTTTTTACACTCCGCTCTCCCGTTCTCTTGGAAACAATGACTTACATCAATTCTTTTACATAATTCGTGTTTCTCATGACATTTCTAACATTGCCCACAATTATCAACTTTCTAAGTCTTTCTGAGCAAGAGAAATCGCAAAACAGACATTTCTTCATTGCCGTCCAAAAACAACGCTTTTTTACACTCCGATCTCCCTTTCTCTTGGAAACAATGACTTACATCAATTCTTTTACATAATTCTTGTTTCTCATGACATTTCTAACATTGCCCACAATTATCAACTTTCTAAGTATTTCTGAGCAGGAGAAATCGCAAAACAGTCATTTCTTCATTGGCGTCCAAAAACAACGCTTTTTTACACTCCTGTCTCCCTTTCTCTTGGAAACAATGACTTACATCAATTCTTTTACATAATTATTGTTTCTCATGACAGTTCTAACATTGCCCACAATTATCAACTTTCTAAGTCTTTCTGAGCAGGAGAAATCGCAAAACAGTCATTTCTTCATTGGCGTCCAAAAACAACGCTTTTTTACACTCCTGTCTCCCTTTCTCTTGGAAACAATGACTTACATCAATTCTTTTACATAATTCTTGTTTCTCATGACATTTCTAACATTGCCCACAATTATCAACTTTCTAAGTCTTTCTGAGCAGGAGAAATCGCAAAACATAGTCATTTCTTCATTGCCGTCCAAAAACAACGCTTTTTTACACTCCTGTCTCCCTTTCTCTTGGAAACAATGACTTACATCAATTCTTTTACATAATTCTTGTTTCTCATGACATTTCTAACATTGCCCACAATTATCAACTTTCTAAGTCTTTCTGAGCAGGAGAAATCGCAAAACAGTCATTTCTTCATTGCCGTCCAAAAACAACGCTTTTTTACACTCCGGTCTCCCTTTCTCTTGGAAACAATGACTTACATCAATTCTTTTACATAATTCTTGTTTCTCATGACATTTCTAACATTGCCCACAATTATCAACTTTCTAAGTCTTTCTGAGCAGGAGAAATCGCAAAACATAGTCATTTCTTCATTGCCGTCCAAAAACAACGCTTTTTTACACTCCGGTCTCCCTTTCTCTTGGAAACAATGACTTACATCAATTCTTTTACATAATTCTTGTTTCTCATGACATTTCTAACATTGCCCACAATTATCAACTTTCTAAGTCTTTCTGAGCAGGAGAAATCGCAAAACATAGTCATTTCTTCATTGCCGTCCAAAAACAACGCTTTTTTACACTCCGGTCTCCCGTTCTCTTGGAAACAATGACTTACATTAATTCTTTTACATAATTCTTGTTTCTCATGACAGTTCTAACATTGCCCACAATTATCAACTTTCTAAGTCTTTCTGAGCAGGAGAAATCGCAAAACAGTCATTTCTTCATTGCCGTCCAAAAACAACGCTTTTTTACACTCTGCTCTCCCGTTCTCTTGGAAACAATGACTTACATCAATTCTTTTACATAATTCTTGTTTCTCATGACATTTCTAACATTGCCCACAATTATCAACTTTCTAAGTCTTTCTGAGCAAGAGAAATCGCAAAACAGACATTTCTTCATTGCCGTCCAAAAACAACGCTTTTTTACACTCCGATCTCCCTTTCTCTTGGAAACAATGACTTACATCAATTCTTTTACATAATTCTTGTTTCTCATGACATTTCTAACATTGCCCACAATTATCAACTTTCTAAGTATTTCTGAGCAGGAGAAATCGCAAAACAGTCATTTCTTCATTGGCGTCCAAAAACAACGCTTTTTTACACTCCTGTCTCCCTTTCTCTTGGAAACAATGACTTACATCAATTCTTTTACATAATTATTGTTTCTCATGACAGTTCTAACATTGCCCACAATTATCAACTTTCTAAGTCTTTCTGAGCAGGAGAAATCGCAAAACAGTCATTTCTTCATTGGCGTCCAAAAACAACGCTTTTTTACACTCCTGTCTCCCTTTCTCTTGGAAACAATGACTTACATCAATTCTTTTACATAATTCTTGTTTCTCATGACATTTCTAACATTGCCCACAATTATCAACTTTCTAAGTCTTTCTGAGCAGGAGAAATCGCAAAACATAGTCATTTCTTCATTGCCGTCCAAAAACAACGCTTTTTTACACTCCTGTCTCCCTTTCTCTTGGAAACAATGACTTACATCAATTCTTTTACATAATTCTTGTTTCTCATGACATTTCTAACATTGCCCACAATTATCAACTTTCTAAGTCTTTCTGAGCAGGAGAAATCGCAAAACAGTCATTTCTTCATTGCCGTCCAAAAACAACGCTTTTTTACACTCCGGTCTCCCTTTCTCTTGGAAACAATGACTTACATCAATTCTTTTACATAATTCTTGTTTCTCATGACATTTCTAACATTGCCCACAATTATCAACTTTCTAAGACTTTCTGAGCAAGAGAAATCGCAAAACAGTCATTTCTTCATTGCCGTCCAAAAACAACGCTTTTTTACACTCCGGTCTCCCTTTCTCTTGGAAACAATGACTTACATCAATTCTTTTACATAATTCTTGTTTCTCATGACATTTCTAACATTGCCCACAATTATCAACTTTCTAAGTCTTTCTGAGCAGGAGAAATCGCAAAACATAGTCATTTCTTCATTGCCGTCCAAAAACAACGCTTTTTTACACTCCTGTCTCCCTTTCTCTTGGAAACAATGACTTACATCAATTCTTTTACATAATTCTTGTTTCTCATGACATTTCTAACATTGCCCACAATTATCAACTTTCTAAGTCTTTCTGAGCAGGAGAAATCGCAAAACATAGTCATTTCTTCATTGCCGTCCAAAAACAACGCTTTTTTACACTCCGGTCTCCCTTTCTCTTGGAAACAATGACTTACATCAATTCTTTTACATAATTCTTGTTTCTCATGACATTTCTAACATTGCCCACAATTATCAACTTTCTAAGTCTTTCTGAGCAAGAGAAATCGCAAAACAGTCATTTCTTCATTGGCGTCCAAAAACAACGCTTTTTTACACTCCTGTCTCCCTTTCTCTTGGAAACAATTACTTACATCAATTCTTTTACATAATTCTTGTTTCTCATGACATTTCTTACATTGCCCACAATTATCAACTTTCTAAGTCTTTCTGAGCAGGAGAAATCGAAAAACATAGTCATTTCTTCATTGCCGCCCAAAAACAACGCTTTTTTACACTCCTGTCTCCCTTTCTCTTGGAAACAATGACTTACATCAATTATTTTACATAATTCTTGTTTCTCATGACATTTCTAACATTGCCCACAATTATCAACTTTCTAAGTCTTTCTGAGCAAGAGAAATCGCAAAACAGTCATTTCTTCATTGCCGTCCAAAAACAACGCTTTTTTACACTCCTGTCTCCCTTTCTCTTGGAAACAATGACTTACATCAATTCTTTTACATAATTCTTGTTTCTCATGACATTTCTTACATTGCCCACTATTATCAACTTTCTAAGTCTTTCTGAGCAAGAGAAATCGCAAAACAGTCATTTCTTCATTGGCGTCCAAAAACAACGCTTTTTTACA